>NC_036872.1:9540029-9579001 GCF_002910315.2 Salvelinus sp. IW2-2015
TATTCCCCTAATTAGAACACTACTTCCTGAATCAGTCTCAGCAGAGAAGGGTAACACAGACTCCAACACAAACGACTCAGAGGCACCTGTGTCTCTCAGGATCTTCACTGGCACAAGGTCGTTACTTTCTAACGTAGACACAAAACCCTCTGTAATGAAAGGTAAATAATCTGGGTCAATATGGACTTTCACATGCCCCTGAGCATGAGACAGTGTGTCAGAAGTGAACTGATGTGAGACGGGCGCTGCTAACGACGTAGGCTTAGATTTAACGTAAGCGCAAATATTGAATTTACCCTTAGCCCTGAGAACCGGACATTCGTTTTTCCAATGACCTGAACCTTGACAGTAGTGTCAGGACCCGGTGCGAGAAACAGTCACTAAATCGGCAGAACCCAGAAGATGAGGCAGACACAGCAGTACTAGAGATGGTGGTTTAATAAAAAATAGATATCTTCCAAAATACAAAGAAATCCACAAAGTGGTAAAAACAGCAAGGGAAAAACAAACCTTAAAAGACTAATMCAAAATACAAAAGAACAAAACCAGAGAACCTCTGGAAAATCCAACAAGAGAAAAATATATGTTCACAACAAGGCTTGGGCTGGGGCTGGGTGCTAACATACAAACACTGAGCAAGGAACTGAGGAACACACAGGGATTAAATACTAACAAGGGAACGACATACAGGTGCAAACAATAATTAGAGCAAGGGAAAAACAAAAGGTACAAAAAAGGTGCAATGGGGACATCTAGTGACAAAAAACCAGAACAGTCCTGGCCAAAACCTGACAAGTAGTGACACTCTTGACCAAAGTCAGCTTTACCACGGGAGTCAGGCTCAATCCTAGTTGAATGAAACTCTGCCTGTGAACCAGAGTATCTCCGTGAGCGAGGCCCAAATCTCTCTGAAAGCCCCCACTCACTCCGAATACGGGGCTCTGCAAAGACACTTTTGTGAGTCAAAACATACTCGTCCGCCAAAACCGCAGCCTCAGTGACAGTCTTTACTTTTCGTTCGTTGATGTACGCGGCTATACGATCAGGGATTGTGTCCTTAAATTGCTCTAGCATAATCAGATCACACAGCCAATGGAAAGTCATAACTGCCGAGGCGGAACACCATCGATTAAACTGTGAAGATAACTCTCGCGCAAACTCAACATGAGTCTGTTTATCATCCCTTTTTAAAGTTCTAAATCGTTGGCGGTAAGCCTCAGGAACCAATTCGTAAATCTGTAACACAGCCATTTTAACCTTATCCTAACTGACACTGTCGGCTACACTAAGAGCTGAATATGCTTCCTGCGCTTTACCAGTCAACACACACTGCAACATTAAAGTGCGGTCAGAATTAGGCCAACTCCTAGCGTCAGCAAAACACTCAAACAACAAAAAGAATGTCTCAGGGTCCTTCTCATTAAATTTTGGCAACAACCGTAAGTTCCCAACAATATCAAATGTGTCCGGGGCACGACCGAAAGAGGAGCGACCCCTAGGTAAATCTGGGTCACCTTCCCAGAGCAAACTCTCCCCTGAGAGCTTTCCTTCCCTAACCAACTCTAGCCGCTCTTGTTGCAGCTTGATTTTAGTACGCTCCAAATCCTGTTTAAATTCCAATTCCTTTTCATACTTTACCCGATCATCAAGCTCCAAATCTTGTTTAAATGCCAATTATTTTTCATACTTCACACGATCATGCTCTAGCTTCTCACGATCATGCTCTAGCTTCTCACGATCATGCTCTAGCTTCTCACGATCATGCTCTAGCTGTAACAGAAGCAGTTCTTTCTGCTGTTCAAAAAGAAGACTACTAGGACTAACCGATGGAGCGGCCATTGTAACGTTACGGGGAGACGGTGAGTCTTCAGCAGAGGCTGCCCCAGTGGTAGCTTCAAGAATACCTCTCTCCATCAGATTGGCCTTCAATATTAACCTAATAGAATTTTTTTGATGTTTATCACTAATTTCAACCTTGTAGTGTTCAGCGATCTTCAACAGCTGTTCTTTAGTACATAATTCAACAGTTCCTCTGATGGAAAGTGAATAAACTCGTCTACGTAAGACGCTATAGTCACAAGTAAATACAAAAAAAAAAAATCTTGCTCTTCCCCTCTGCTGAGCACACCAGACCGGACCACAAGAGAAATGACAATCACACTGGGCACCACAGAAGAGAGATGAGACATATATGGAGCTTCCCCAAAGCCTACAACAACTCAACCCTAGTCTTCGTGCAGATTTTCGGTGGGTAATTACACAATGTAGCTGCTGGCAAGGGAAGAACAAAAAAAACACCCAGCAAGTGCTGGCAGATTCCCCCAAGCCACGGATGTGCCCCCGAGACAACTGCTCAGTCCACAGACACCACACAAAAATAACAAACAAAATAACCATGCCCAACGTATTCCAAAGTGAGATACGTCACTAAGCCTAACAGGGGAAGAAGAAAGGCTATAGCTCCGGGTAGTAAGTGTCACTGCCCTACCCAAATCTCCCACTGAGGAACACAGCCGATTGTACTCACCTCCTCAAACCGATGTCCCAACAGCAAGTAGAGCAAGAGTTTCCAGCCTGGGCAGGGGCCTGGAAACTGACCAGTGTACTCTCTCCAACGCAGCACACAACCAACTATCCACTGCAGTGGCAAGTTTACCAAACAAACAAAGGCAACCAGTACTGGTCCTACCAAACATTACAACTCAAACAAGCTGTAACAAAAGATGCAAACAAAGCACCTACAGAGTTTAACATTAACTCCACATTTTCTCCCAAACACAACACGCATACTAGTAAGCCCAACGACACTAGTATTAGTCATTCATAATGCAACAAAGTGCTATACGCCAAAATGTCTAGGAACCAACCTTATGATCCCGGATGAGCCCCCACTTGTCACGAACCGGCTCGAAGTTCGTAACAAAAAGGGAGACAAAGTGGAGATAAGGAATAACAAAATATATTTATTAACGGAAGTAAACTAAATACAATTAACAATGATGTGTGTAGTCAGTAATCAGTAGTGTGAGTGAGTGTTTGCACACCCGGGCCCAGGTGTGTCCCATGTTGCTGACGACTCTCCCAGCTCCGCCCGCCGACATCCTAATAAGGAAAACGAGCAGAGAAAGAATACGGCAGACAGAGTGGGAGGGTCGTCACACCAGGCGTGATGGTCGGATTTGCGCTTATTGTCGAAGGAATGAGCGTTACACCGAGGCCTGTACTCTGGAGCGGGATCGATTTGGAGGTGGAGGGTCCGTCATGGTCTGGGGCGATGTGTCACAGCATCATCGGACTGAGCTTGTTGTCATTGTAGGCAATCTCAACGCTGTGTGTTACAGGGAAGACATCCCTCATGTGGTACCCTTCCTGCAGGCTCATCCTGACATGACCCTGCAGCATGACAATGCCACCAGCCATACTTCTCGTTCTGTGCGTGATTTCCTGCAAGACAGGAATGTCAGTGTTCTGCCATGGCCAGCGAAGAGCCGGGATCTCAATCCCATTGAGCACGTCTGGGACCTGTTGGATCGGAGGGTGAGGGCTAGGGCCATTCCCCCCAGAAACTTGCAGGTGCCTTGGTGGAAGAGTGGGGTAACATCTCACAGCAAAAACGGGCAAATCTAGTGCAGTCCATGAGGAGGAGATTCACTGCAGTACTTATTGCAGCTGGTGGCCACACCAGATACTGACTGTTACTTTTGATTTTAACCCCCACTTTGTTCAGGGAAACATTATTCCATTTCTGTTAGTCACATGTCTGTGGAACTTGTTCAGTTTATGTCTCAGTTGTTGAATCTTGTTCTGTTCATACAAATATTTACACATGTTAAGTTTGCTGAAAATAAATGCAGTTGAAAGTGAGAGGACGTTTCTTTTTTTGCTTTTTTTGAGTTTATAAATAATATATCTGTGAAATTTGTTTTGATTTCGAATTGACCATTATCATGCATCTGTTTCGAAACGGGCAGGGGAAAAAATACATATAATTTATGCTCTTAAATAGGGAATGGAGGACACATTTCCCGTGGTTCGTTTTCATGCCAGCCAGGTAGGCTGTAAACCTGTTGTAAAGAGAAACAAAGTGCTTAATATTAGGGAAGTTGAGAAATAAATATAGTTGACCTAGCCTATAGAAAGCTGAGGGGATCCTCATTTTAATAGAGGCCATCAAAACTTTGTTTTCTCATGGAATTGCATTAACTATTGGAAAGGTCAGAGTGATTAGAGGGACAATAGAGTGCTGAGTACCAGGCAGTTAGCAAGTTTGGTAGGCTACTAATGACCATCAGCAGCATCAGAGCTTGGAGGAGACTGTGACTTAACAGTCACATGGAATTTGACCACGGTCATGTCTCGGTCACCATAACAGCCCTAGTCGTGCCTGTTCTATGTGTTCTCAGGGCTGAATCCTAACTTGAAATATGAGTTCACTCAAATGTCCAATAAATCTATACATGATCTTTAAAATTGTGAGTTAGGCAGGGCAGATGTTGCGTTAGGATCGGCCCACAGTCGTTAACAGATTTTGTGACAATTGACAGGTACCAAGTCATCTCCAGCGGAGCAGCTCAGTACGGCTCTGGCTTGGGACAGAGCAGACGTGGCTAACAAACACATCCAGGTGTACGGCCAGTACTGGCAGGTAACACAGACAAGGAGGCAGCCAGGGCAAGGCTGCCCAGTGTCATTGATTTTATGTTGATTTTTTTTTTTTTTTTGTATTCAGGAAGTTAAATGGAACTGCTGTGTTTGATGGTATGACAGTCATGCTTGATGGTGGTGGTTGTTGTCTGTCAGGTTGGCTCGTTGGAGCAGGCCATGCTGGATGCTCTCATCATGGACCGGGTTGGCTTTGTCAAACTGTTGATCGACAACGGTATGACCATGAACCACTTCCTGACCGTTTCACGTCTGGAAGAGCTCTATAACACGGTAATGACCTAATCACCTTCTCTCTTATCACCTTTTCAGCTCTGTATTTATGAGTTACAATATATTGTATGCTGTACATAAAGAAGCAATTCTGTGTTTTCATATTGACAGTACTATTAGCTTACTCATATACCATAATTGCCATAGCAGTGGTTTTATTTGCAATCACAATAATACAGTGGGGCTGGCAGCGTAGCCTAGTGGTTAGAGCATTGGACTAGTATCCGAAAGGTTGCAAGATCAAATCCCCGAGCTGACAAGGTACAAATCTGTCGTTCTGCCCCTGAACAACTGTTCCTAGGCCGTCATTGAAAATAAGAATTTGTTCTTAATTAACTGACTTGCCTAGTTAAATAAAGGTAAAAAAATACAGTGTAAGTATCTCTTTGGTTGTTTGGTTTCCCCACTGTTTGAAGATGTTTTGTAGATCACATAGCTCTTTGTCATGAGTCCAGCTGTGTATGATCTTTCCAGTTATAAACAATATTCAATAATTCATCACTTTTTAAATGATGTAGCTCCATAAGGAGACAAGTAACAACATATGTGATCATATAGAATTGTGGAAGTTTGTTTTCTGAAAGTTAAAATTATGGTCATTTTTTATCTGGTCTACCACTTCATTCCGTAGGAACAAATGTATTATAATCCAGATAACTAGCCATTTATGTATTATTCTGGTTGGCATTTGGTTGTTTCTGAGTTGTTTGTGGATAATGAAGACATGACATGTCATCACTTTTTATAGCAACAGGGACCAACAGACAATTTCCTCCATCACCTTGTGGAAGATGTGAAACAGGTGAATACTGTTGAACATGCAACATTGGGGAAAATGTAAGGTTTTCCTATGTGTGTTTCTATAGTATTTGTGTGTGGAAATATTTATGTGTGTGTGTGCGTGTGTTTTTGTGCGTGTGTGTGCATTTGTGTGTAGAACCATATACCCAAAGGATACAGAGTCTCCCTCATAGACGTGGGGCAGGTGATTGAGTATCTGATAGGAGGAGCCTATCGGAGCACATACACACGGAAACACTTCCGGGCCTACTATAACCGCTTACATGCCCACTGCATGGTAAGTGACCGTGGTCGCGTTTCAGGCCGACTATTTTGCAGTTGCCTGCCAGATGTCACAGCGTCTGGATAGGTGTTTAATCTAGTCCTATCCACTGGCCGCATCATACGATATAGGTTGTGTTCCTCTGCTCAGACGTTGCATGCATCAACCAATGTTTGCGTGTCAAGTCATCGACTGTGCCGTCGGGCACCATATTGCTATAACGTACACTGAGTATTCAAAACATTAGGAACCTTCTTAATAATGAGTTGCACCCCTCCCTTTTCCCCGCTGAACAGCCTCAATTCGTCTGGGCATATCGAAAGTGTTCCCCAGGGATTCTGGCCCATGTTGACTCCAATGCTTCCCACAGTTGTGTGAAGTTGGATGGATGTTTTTTGGGTGGTGGACCATTCTTGATACACACAGGAAACTGTTGAGTGTGACAAACCCAGCAGCGTTGCAGTTCATGACACAAACCTGGGCCTGGCACCTATTACCATAACCCGCTCAAAGGCACTTTTGTCTTGCCCGTTCACCCTCTGAATGGCACAGATACAAAATCCAGATACAAAATGTCTCAATTGTCTCAAGGCTTAAAAATCCTTCTTTATCCTGTCTCCTCCCCTTCATCTACACTGATTAATGTGGAGTTAACAAGTGACATCAATAAGGAATCATAGCTTTCACCTGGTCAGTCTATGTCATGGAAAGAACAGGTGTTCTAAATGTTTTGTATACTCAGTGTGTGATGTGGTTAGCTGATTGGCCTTGTTAGGTTCTAAATGAAATGAGTAAAAACTCACGGACGATTGTTAAAGCTCAAACCAAGTTTATTCCCCCAAAGGGTCAGACTGCTGAACAGACCAAGACATATTCACACAAGCTCTGGTATTTAACCATTCCTCCCATGTTGAGTCTCCTCCTTACATCTCTGAACAGCCAATACACCTCTGTGCTAGACAGAACTTTAGTGATATCTGTTCTTCCTCACTTCATCTGACCTATGTCCAAATTCCTCACTTCTCCCCAACTCACGGCTGTCATGACTTGTACCAGACTGTCGCCATTCTCCTTCCATAGGATCCCTGATGTCTAGCACTAGAATATTCTGACAGAATGTAAACATTCTACATTCCCCTCTCTCCCTCAGTGACATGAATAAGGATATTTCATCAGCCTACATATAATACCTATCCAGGTGTGGTAAGATCTGGCATGCGTCAGCAACGTCTTGGCAGAGGAACACAACCATAGTAATGTGGAGCCCCACTACTTAGTCGATAGCATGGCACACAGCCATTGGATGTTGCATGCAGTGTGACTACAATGTAGTTGGTCTATAACACAGCCCATGTTAAATGTCTGTATACAGTACACGCAGGGCAAGATATCACCCTTGGCCGTCAAGCAGTTGTAAAAATGGACACCAATAATATAGCAGTATTCTTTTTTGTTTGTTATGTGTTTATTTTGAAATGTAACCTGGTGTACATTTCACTTTGCACTGATTTGAGTGGCCATCATTTCCAGGACACTGGACTGGACAGGATAGTTCAGGACCCCGGACCAAACAGGGAAGCCTGCACCCTTCACCCACCCCAAAGCCCTAACAACAGTCCGTCATGCCCACCTGTCTTCCACACTGCTCAGCCCTACAAACGCAAGGTCTGTGAGAGATCTGGGACAAGCACAAACCGATCTGGGACTACGCTAACTTTTCACCTACAAATGCAGTCTTTTAAAGACACTTGTCTCCACTCACTCACACACACACACACACACACACACACACACACACACACACACACACACACACACACACACACACACACCAACACACACACACACACACACACACACACACACACACACACACACAACACACACACACACACACACACACACACACACACAACCAAACACAACAACACCAAACAGCCTATTGATTGCTAGTATATTCTGGTGGCTACAAATACCCCATGTGCATTAGTGTTCTCATTGGCTGGCCGCCTCTCCCATCCCTCCTTTCTCTCCAGGAGAGATCCATGGTCCCCAGGGACCCGAAGGAAGCCCAGCAGCAGAGCTCCAAGCTAGGCGACTCTTCTCTGGTTGTGTTCAACTTCAACGACCTGTTTGTGTGGGCCGTGCTGCAGAGGCGCCAGCAGATGGCGCTGTTCCTGTGGCAGCACGGGGAGGAGGCCATGGTCCGGGCTACGGTGGCTTGTAAGCTGTACCGCGCCATGGCCCACGAGGCTCAGCAAAGCAACACGGATGACACCACAGCGGAGCAACTCAAAACCTACTCGCTGTCAGTCTTTCCTTGTACACATCTTGAAATGTTTGTTTAGTAGTAGTGTGTCTCTGGGGTTTTGTGTATGTTGTTTCAGCAGAGTGGACTTTTGTGGTTGTGTGTGTATATTACTATGTTTATGAGTGTGTGTTTTCCGGTCTGTGTTTATCAATGTTCGTGTGTTGTGGCATGGATGGCCGCAGGGACTTTGGTCAACTGGCTGTAGACGTGCTGGACAATGCCTTCAGGCAGAACGAGCGCATGGCCATGAAGTTGCTGACCTCGGAGATGGAGGCCTGGAGCCACTTCACCTGCCTGCAGATGGCCGTGTCCTCCCGGCTCCGCCCCTTCGTCTCCCACTCCTGCACCCAGATGCTGCTCACCGACCTGTGGACCGGCCGCCTCAACATGAGGAAGAACTCCTGGTTCAAAGTGAGGGTCTCAAACTCATTTTGTCTTCAACAAGGTCTGGAGGGCCACCCTGTATTGCCTTGCCCTCAAAAGCCACGGGCCGTACTTACTAAGACAACCGCAGATCGCATTAAATCAGTTCATGGGCTGTATCCAGCCCAAGGGCCAACAGTTTGAGTGTTCTAGGCACCTTGTCTCCTTTTAAGATTCTGGAAAGTAATGTAAAACCAGTGCACCTCAATGTTCTTTCCATGATAAGATTGAATGACAGCATAAATAAGCATTAGTTCAAGTGTATTCTTATGTCAATTAGTATATTCATATGATTGGTCTATTAATAGTCTATTAGTCTATTAATATTATTAGTGTAGTAATATCAGTCGATGTTGTACTGTTCTAACAGTCACCCCTCAGATTAGATGTTTGTTTATGTGTCTCAATCTTGTGTGTGTCAGATCATCCTGAGCATCCTCATGCCCCCTGCCATCCTGCTACTAGACTTTAAGAGCCAGGCGGATATGTCCCATGTGCCCCAGTCCCAGGAGGCTTTGCAGTTTATTTGGGACACGGGGAGACCAGAGGCAGCCCAGGAGGAGGGGCATACAGTAACTGAGGTGCCAAAATATACACCGTACACCAGTCTCTCTGAATTTCAGTCCTTCAAATTCCTGTCATCTAGGTTTGTATTCTAATGTGAGATTGATGCTAATGTTGATACCAGGGTCTTTTTTATTAGACATCAAATGGTAGGAAATGGACTGAAACAGGGAGGGACTTTTCTCATTATTGATTTCTGTTGCAAAACGTTTTCTGATGTGTGCCCTAATGAACGTGGCCATGATCTCGTGGTGCTCTGAAGGAGGGCCAGGATGTGGAGAAGGGGTCAGCATGCTGGGAGAGGATCTCAGACCCCGAAGCTGACTCAGTCATACCCGTTACCACGCCGTGTCTCTTCTGGACCAGGAGGCTGTACGAGTTCTACAACGCTCCTGTCGTCAAGTTCATGTTCCACACGGTGAGCTAGCAGCATGCACCCACCCCACTTCTGTTAATCACTGTCATTTCTCCCATACAGTTTGCAATATGTCGAGGGGGAAAAAAAGGAATCATACTCGTCTACGCCTCAGGACATGCGTATTATACAAAGACCTTTTGTTGAAAATATTCCTCAGTCTGATACGAATGACAGTGATTCGATTCACTAGATCCCTGTGTCTTGGTGATGTTCTCACTCTGGTCCATGAGCTGATGCTTTTTCACTGTGTGGTTTAGATGTCCTACCTGGCCTTTCTCATGCTGTTTTCCTACACTGTTCTGGTGAAGATGGAGGACCGGCCCAGCACTCAGGAGTGGCTGGTCATTGCCTATATTGTATCTACCGCGGTGGAGAAAATAAGAGAGGTGAGTGTGTAATAAATTGAAGACTAAACTTGCTCTGAGAACAGCCGTCTTATCTCTGGCATGTTAGACTCAAAAGGTCTGACACAGTTTATCTGTTATACCTGATAGGGAATTTCACATCTCTATCCTTTTCCTCTCTATTTCTCTTGCTCTCACTCTTGTCTCGTTCTCTTTTCACATGTTCTCCCCCTCTTTTATCACTGTTCAACCTCATACCCAGTAGGAATACAACTTCACACATTTCCTTTATTTTGCATGCAGTCTCATCTTTAACTTAGCAGGACATTGTAATTGCTAACCTTAAAAATGCACTTGTTTGTAATTCAAACTTGATGATTGAAGAGTACCAGCAGCGTATATGATGATTGTATGTGAGTGGATGTGTGTAGAGTCAGTATAAATGTGTGCGTGTGAGCAAATGATAGAGTGAGTGTTTGTATGTGTGTTGGAGTGTCAGTGTGAGTAAGTGTGTAGGGCGCTGTGAGTGTGCATAGAGACAGTGCATATTTTTAGCTATTAAGCAGTCATTTTGGCATGGGGATAGAAGCTGTTTAGGAGCCTATTGGTGTCAGACAATGCACTGGTAACGCTTGCCATGTGGAAGCAGAGAGAACAGTCTATGGCTTGGGTGGTTGGAGTCTTTAATGATTTAATGATGAAGTACAGGAGGGGACAAAGCACACACCCCTGTGGGGCCCCCGTGTTGAGGGTCAGCGTGGCGGATGTGATGTTGCCTACCCTCACTACCTGGGGTCGGCCCGTCAGGATGTCCAGGATCCAGTTGCAGAGGGAGGAGTTCAGTCCCAGAGTCCTAAGCTTGGAGTGGACCATAGTGTGTGGACAAACGCTGAACTGTAGTCAATGAACAGCATTCTCACATAGGTATTCTTCTTATCTAGGTGGGTGAGGGCAGTGTGGAGTGCAATTGAGATTGCATCGTCTATGGATCTGTTGGAGCGGTATGCAAATTGGAGTGGGTCTAGGGTGTCTGGGATGATGGAGTTGCTGTGTGCCATAACCAGCCTCTCAAAGCACTTCATGATTACAGATGTGAGTGTTACAGGGCGGTAGTCATTGTGGCATGAAGCCTTAGAGTTCTTGGGAACAGGAATGATGGTGGTCTTCTTAAAACATGTGGGGATTACAGACTGGGACAAGGAGAGGTTGAAAATGACTGTTAATATCCCTTTCTGTACATGCTCTGAGAACACGCCCTGGTAGCTGCTGCGTAGCCTAACCTATTATGTTTATGTTATTTATTTATTTTCTGAACCACTCCAAAAAGAAGTTCCCTTGCGGGGAAAATAAAGTTCTTCTTCTTCTTTTTAATTCAACTGACCATCAATCATATGAGAATCACAATGATAACCAATCACACTGCCTGTCATTAGTTATACAGTATGTTTTATGACGTCACCATTGTGAATCAAAAGGTTGCCACGGGAGCCAACAAATCACTAGCCACATTATGCTTCTCAAATCACATCCTACATAGAGTAGGCAATCTCTGGAATAGGCTACTACTTTTGAGGAGAGTGTAGTGCATAACTGAACTAAGGGAAATAGAGATTAGCCTAGAGGAACCTACTAATGGGGAGAGGAGCATTGCTAAATGGACCTTGTGTCAGGGGCATTAAGTGCCACCAGTTTTTTTCAATCTATATTTAGCTATATTTCAGTTATCATTCATTTCATCAAGACCAATACATCTATTGACATCATGTTTGTATGACTTAAAGACATGCGCCGGAACTTTGGTGACTAACACGTATTTTATAAACCTCCTGCTTTGGGCTGGATATGTTAATGTGTAGTTCATACATGCATAATCTATGAGCGGAATTAGTCTTACCTCAATTAGTCACAAAATCCCTAGTTTGAAAGTGACGGTTTACTGGTAGCTGTGCAGTGCCATTATCCCTACATTTTCCCCACACGTGTGTAAGCCCCCTAGCAATTAGAGTTCTACCTAATGAGCTTCATCCCCTTGCCATTTGAGTGAGCTAGCAAGTGGCGAGAGAGAGAGAGCAATGACGTTGTGTACATATGTGATGTAGTATGCAATTTTCTGGGACCACTTTTGGCTCGAGCACTACTTTCAGAACTGCTGGCTAAAAAGTATACAAAACTACCGGAGAATCTCTTTAAACCCCACAATAATAGACTGTTCCTACTCCGCATGAGACTTTACATAGTGATTCTTCCTACCAGCTCTCACAGTTTCACATCAGAATTAGACGTTCATCCATGTTTCTGAAATGCCACATTTGAAGTTGTTCCAAACATCACATTTCAAAGTGTTTAACCTTTCAGACAATTTAAAAAAAGGTGTTGCATCAGAAGAGTCTGTACCTTTTCAGAAAGTAGAGTACTCTGGCATTGAATGTTCAGTATTGTTTCCCGGACAACAACAAACGTTGCTGATTGATGTGCTGTTGGGTTGTTTTTCAGGAGTTTTTTTATGGTAGCTCGATGTGTTTTCTTTCTACTAACTGTATTGGTAAGTCATTGTATTTAACAAACTTCAAAGTACATTCAAAAAAATGAGGGGTTCAACAACGGTTCCTCTAAGATCCCCAAAGTTCGTCGAAGAACCTTAGGGTTCTTGGCACTGAAAATTGCCCCCAAAAGGTTCTTCCAAGAACCCCATAGGCGGTGGGGTTTATCAAGGAACCTCCTTAGTTGGTGGGGGTTCTTGCAGGAACCTAACTGCCCAACTGAAACATTTGGATTTGAATTTTAAAAGGACAGCAGGTGCAGGTATTAACTGAAAAATGTAAAGATCGCTTCAATTTAAGGTTTGTCCCTTATATGATTTAAATTGATATTGTTTTATGACAATACCATCTATCTTTTCATATTTGTGCAAATCTTTCTAAAACAGAAAATGGACACAATTCAATGGATATCAATAAACAAAGAGGTAAGAATATGTAGGCTATAAGAATATGTTGAAGGCTAGCTGTATTGGGTGCAGATGACTGAACTGCTCACTTTTGTGTCTGTAGGTATACAGACAAGGAGGCAAACAAAGGTATGTCAATTGGTATTGGTTTGTTATTATGCAGATTACATTTACCATTTTCTTTATAGGGACAAACCTTAACTGAAATGTAACAACCTCCTTATTTATACTTTTACTTTTGATACTTACGTTTATTTACAATTGCACTTTAACTTCGTAGTCATTGTTTGATTTCAAATCCAAACTTTGAGCATTGAGCCAAAAGAAGAATTACAGAGGGCACTGTAAATCATATCGTAGGCCTAATAGTACTGTAGAGCTCTTTATACTTGCACACAATATAGCTGGGTCGCCTCGTCCTGCCCCTAGGGGTT
The DNA here is from genome assembly GCF_002910315.2 of Salvelinus sp. IW2-2015. Classification (NCBI taxonomy): domain Eukaryota; kingdom Metazoa; phylum Chordata; class Actinopteri; order Salmoniformes; family Salmonidae; genus Salvelinus; species Salvelinus sp. IW2-2015. The sequence goes on from NC_036872.1 coordinate 9,553,469, forward strand.
CACCGCCCTACATCGCCACAACCCACCCCACTCAGCTTTCGGATCTTAGTGAAACATTCATTATTGGTTTCAGGTGTGTTAAGCCAAGGTCAGAGAGACAACAGTACAGCAGACCCCCAGTACCAGGACTGAGCAGCCCAGCAGCTAGGGATTGCCTAAATAGGTATCTCCCTTGACGTGGGCCTGTTTTCAGTACAGACTCCTTTGTCGTACAGTATTCCATATAAGGCATCCAGACCTTATGAAAGTTGCACAATATACCCTTAATCTGGTAATAAATCAAATCTAGTGATAACTTGACATTTCTGCCATTGTGACATTGTGGGAGGATAACCAACCTTCAAATTAATAGCAATGCATTTCTTAGCCGCTATAAATGCTACAGTTTCTTCTGATAACAGTCTCCTTGACTGGGCATTCTAACATATCTGTATCCATTCATTATCATCAATAGCGTCTCGAAGGTCTTTCTCACATTTTTGTTCTACATGTTTTGTGCCATCGGGAAAAGCCTATCAACCTTTGATACAGTTTGGAAATCAACTTGAGGTTTGTCAGACTCTTAAAATAGCATGAAGCTTCTTGCTTGTCCAGTGTTTTCTGCACAGAGATAATAAAGTATTGCATCTACAAAAGTTCACCTCAGCTCCATCACAGACTGGTCTTCTCTGGTTGCCTGACCCAGCGGAGACCCCTGTCACCATCTGATCCTGCTCAGATGAGGCATAACAAAGAATGACCTTGGTGTATATTTATACATTATATTATCCAAGAACAGAATCCATGGTTCAATCATTGAAATGACCATAATTCCCAGATCCCAGACTGTAGTCTACCCATCAACTCAAGATGGAACTTTGTATCCATTCACTGATTGTCACAATATACTGCAAAATTCAGACTGGTCTTCCCTGGCTGTTGAAACGGGACAAAACATTTCCACACACACAACTACCTGACAGATAGCCAGTTCAGCTCTAGCCTCTAGCAGCTACTAGCTAGCTAGCTCATTCACTTCAGACTGAACTTCAGTCGAGAGGGGATGAAACATTAGCGAACATTACATGTCAGTTACACTACTAGCTCAGCTCTGGGAACATGTTTCTTCTTCTTCTGTTAAGTCAAACAGTAGTTACCTTGCCAGCTACATCAGTTAAATAAAGAGTACCTCTGCACGCTTTGTGGTGTCCGGTGCTGTCCTAAATCCATCTGGCTGAAACCACCAAACAGCCTACCCGACCGCTCCGAGGTGTCCACATGGTCCTAAAGCAATCCGATGCCTCTGTTTGTATCACAATAGAATGATAAAACTGGGGGGGGGGGAAATGCAATTTAAAATGTGTGTGTGTGGGGGGTCATGTCCTCGCTGTCACCAGTGAAAGTTGTGCCCCTGTGTCTGAAAAGGGTATAAAATTATATTTTTTATGGATTTCAACTTTGTTGTATTATCATTTAACCCCTGGTATAAAATCACCACAACTACACTATTTCAGAATCAGTAGCCTACAACTAGTAAAACATAAATTAATAACATTTTCTGACTACATATTTAGGCTACTTACCTCCATGTAGTCTACTTGAGGAACACTATCTGACAACAAATTAAGCTGTATTATCATGTTACTGCAAATCATAGGCTATGGTTCAACAACAGTGGCAAACACTGATTGAATTATTCTGTTCACCATTATTACATAAAAAACATACTCTGTGACATCATTGTGATGCAGACAGTTTCCATAGGCAACAATACATCAGACACCAAACCACCTAAACCTACTTCAGTTTCCCTCTGTAATTGACTAATTTCTGTAATTCAGTGCTCATCTGTAAAAGAGACCTTGGTCTCAGTATGACTCCCTGATAAAATAAAGGTTTAAAAAAAGTAGCAGACCGCTGTAGTCTACTCATACAACCTCTACCGCTACAGTATTGCAGTAAAGAAAGTGTTAAACTCCCTCTGCACTAGAGGGCTATGGGACTGGGGCGCAAATATTTGTTTACAGTGTCCGTAAACAAATATTTATAATGGAAAGAAGGAGGGCAAGTGAGTCGATGTGTAATCCAAAAATGTGATCATCATTGAAAGGGAAAAGGCGCAACACGCACACAGTCTACCATGGTGAGCGAGCATTGCTCGTTTTCATTTTCAATTAACATTGAATCCCCAGTTATTTGTCTCTGCCTGCAAATCATCCTCCTAAAAGTTAGGCTTTTAGGCTACAAAACCTAGCTCGAGAAAAAGTGCAAGTGTCCTCTGTTATTGCTGCTGATTCAAATTCAGGAGCCATACGTGAGAGATCAGGGGCGCTGTAATTAAGTAGATAATGTAGGCTACAGCTGAGGAAAACATGCCAAACTAGTAAAAAAAAATATATATATTACAACATACATATACACATACATACGTTTTTTGCTCTATTACCCATTCCTTAACAATATGCCACCTTGATATACGTCTACAATAAGACCTTGACAACAAAAAGAAAACAGTCAGTGGCAGAATAAATTCAACTACACATACATTTGTTTAATGCCAAAACCAGAGACCAACATCTGCTTCATGAAGTCCACAAAGCAACTATTACATGTAACAAACAGTAATATGACCTGCAGCATGGTCAAGCAAGTTAATGTTTTCTAGAGTTTACTTAACAACTGGCTACTGATTTAGAACCAGGAGCACTGCCTCTGTTATTCCAGCAGCATTTCAACGTAAACATTTAAACATCAAATCAACAGGGCTATACAGCTATACATGTTCAGTTTAATATACTGAAAACAAACTTAAAGATACCAAAAAACGATTTAGTCAAGTCAATGTTGCTAAATATAATGTGGCTGTCCATGGTGCAGGTTTCTGTGTGTGTGTGAGTGAGAGTGTGTGTGTACAATAAAAAAGGTTTCTCTTACCCTACTTGTACTAGTTGAATGTCAATGCCATCCTCCTCTCTTTCATGTTGGCAAAACCTATATGGCTCTGTCATACACTACACTTTTTGTTGTCATAGGCTACCTAGCTAAAATGCTTGCTAGCCTAACTTCCTCGCATGTGCAACAATGAACCAGCTAGGTTAGCTAGCTAGTTAACATCTAGGCCACATATTGAACTTAAAGCCTCTCAGGCCAGTGGCATAATATGTTAATTTATGGTTAGATCAGAATCGCCATCATAATAATTGGCCCGTACAGAGAATTAAGTCAAAACCACAAGTCTAAATCCCCATCCATGTCTTAGGAAAGGGTTGATTTAGCAAGCTAGCTACTGCAGGACATCAACACAAGCAGACCAGAAACAGACATGTTTTTCTGACAACGTTTTGCTTAGGATGTGATTTGATTGGTGTGAAGCCAAATCCAAACTGGTCTGCCTACCTTGGTGGGAGTTTTGCTGCGCCAGGACAACCCACAGTTGAGCTCAGCTCAATGCTGATTGGCTGTCCTTTATTTTTTTTAAATGATCAAGGTAGGCCAAATGCTTGCTGGCATCAATCAATCAAATGCTACCAGCTATACTATTTTGTTCCAGACAGCATCGTGGCTACACATACTGAGAAAGGGGCTCTGCATTTCTCGCTCAGATGATTTCTCCAGTGAGATTCAGCCACTTCCGAATTGATGGGAAATTGTGAAAACAGAGATGAAAGAAATGTTGTAATTTTTATTGGTCAAATATTTTGGGAAGCATGGCATAGGATCTCACACAAGTGTGTTAAAATCAATTTAATCAGTTTTATTTTGAAATTCTTTAGTAAGTAATACTAATTATTTAAATAAAATATGGGGGGGAAATGGTGTTGCGCATGTCACCATTAATATCCACTCTATGAGGAGATTTGATGTAAAGTCCCTCTTTTTAACTCACCTGCACATTAATTTTCTTTGTTGTTCCTTTTCAAAACAATACATTATGTACAATTACACTAAGTAGTATTTGAATAATGAAATATTTTAAATCCCTGTAGTCTTTAAAATGATATTCAGGAGCAAAAGGTTTTCAATAGTTTTTAATTCATGAAAAAAAGGGGCCAGTTACCTCATAGTAGAGGGGGGCGGTTGACCCCAACACACTCATCCAACATATTACTACTTTACTCAAATTATCTACATTTACCTTAAGGCTTTTCTACTTGTATATTTTAAAAAACAAATTATAGATCTAACGTCATTGGAATATATCTACAACTTTTTCAAAATGTCCAAAAATGAGATCAATTTACCACAACATCGTTTTGTTGAAATATCCCTAAAAGTTGTGATGAAACAGAGGGAATTTTTTGTTGAGCAAGAGCAGTGGCAGCCAGTGAAAGTGTTTGGAAAATAATTGGGTGACATCTTGTGGCCTTTATGTCAGTTACACTCATATTTGTCTCCGTTAAAAATCATCGCACTCCTAAAAGGTAGGCTATAAAACGTAGCTCAAGAGAAATGGAAAGTCTCTCCAACCTGGCTCTTTTCAAACTACGACTGTAATACCGCCTAGTATAGCCAAAGAAATCAGTAAATGTGACAAATGTGTGGTTTGTGTCTACCTGTTAGGTGTTCATGTCGGAGCCGAGGAAGCCCAGTCAGAAGCTGAAGGTGTGGTTCGGAGAGTACTGGAACGTGTCTGACTTCCTGGCCATCCTCCTCTTCCTGGTGGGGCTGGCACTGCGCTGGCACAGCGGGTCCTACCGGACAGCAGGGCGGATCACCTACTGCCTGGACATCATCTTCTGGTATGTCCGGATGCTGGACCTGCTAGCGGTCAACCAGCACGCTGGACACTACCTCACCATGATCACCAAGATGGTGAGTACAGCGTTTCCTTCCTTGGGCTAACATCTAGGGTACGTACAAAACTATATTCCCTATATAGTGCACTACTTTTGTTATCCATTTCAGGCACACCCTACTGGGTTAGTGTAATAGAGATCCTGAGTGACGCAGTGGTTTAAGGCACTGTAAATAAGAATTTGTTCTTAACTGACTTGCCTAGTTAAATAAAATACATAGCTCCACCTAATCACAGCCCAGTGTTTTTAAAATCTTGGTCTATAGCCCTCAAACACAACTCTGGAACTCAAAGCCAGTTCCACTGCATTTTTCCATTGTTCCCCTTTAATCAGGGACTGATTTAGACCTGGGATACCAGGTGTGTGCAATTAATTATCAGGTAGAACAGAAAACCAGCAGGCTCCGGACATCGTAGGGTAAGAGTTGAATACCCCTGGTCTATAGGGACCCAAAGGGATGAACATTTTAGTTCTAGTTTAGCAATAAAATACCTGATAATGCGAATCAAGGGCTTGTTGATGAGAATCAGGGATTTTATTTTGTTGCTTGTACAACTAAAATGTGCACCCTTGTGTGCCCCCCTAACACCAGAATGAAAAACACTGACTTATGCCACATAGGGATGTGACGGTCATGGAATTTTGGATAACATTTATTGGTCAGCCAAATGACCGTGGTCACCATTATAGAATTAGTAGAACCGGCGTCCCCATTCAAATAAATTATGGCATAATGGGTGTACTGGTGGCCATTGCGAGTGTACCCATAGGATCAAAGCAGGAAATAAAAGCAGGAAGTGTACCCATCAATATGTCCTATGATTTGCGATTTGTGATGTGATTACCATGGAAATTACCAGCCAGCCATTGCGAGGGTATCCATGAGTTTACTAGCCAAATTTCCAGGCTTAGATGTTCCAAGCCCGTTCTATTCATTATATTTCTAGGTGTGCTGCTGCTGCAGGGAGCGCGGCGTTGCCTAGGCACCCGAAGGCTTGTTTCAGCAAGGAGCAACAAAGTTTCATTATGTTGTAAAGAGTCCATGTTACCGCAGAAAAGGGCTCAACCACACAAATGCCTGGCCATCTCTTCTTCAGTCAGCTGTTCGTTACACAAAAAAGAAAACAGTTATGCCGGTTATTTTATTTTCATGGTGGTCTTCATTCATAACCGTTGGTTACACAGTTATACGGTAATTGTGCCAGCCCTAATGCCACAGCATAGGGAAGTATTCAGACCACTTTACTTGATGGAGGCCCCTGTGTTCTTGGGGACCTTCAACGCTGCAGACATTTTTTGGTAACCTTTCCCAAATCTGTGCCTCGACACAATCTGTCTCGGAACTGTACGGACAATTCTTCGACCTCATGGCTTGGTTTTTGCTCTGACATGCGCTGTCAACTGTGGGACCTTATATAGACAGGTGTGGGCATTTCCAAATCATGTCCAATCAATTGAATTTACCACAGGTGTAAAAACAAGGATGATCAATGGAAACCGGATGCACCTCAAGTTCCAGTCTCATAGCGAAGGTCTGAATACTTATGTAAATAAGGTATTTCAGTTTTACTTTTTTAATAAATTTGTAAACATTTGTAAAAACCTGTTTTCACTTTGTCATTTTGGGGTATTGTGTGTAGATTGATGAGGATTTATTTTTATTTTGTCAATTTTAGAATAATTCTGTAACGGAACAAAATGTGGAAAAAAGTCAAGGGGTCTGAATACTTCCCGAATGCACTGTAGTTCTAAAAAGGGCTTAAAATTGAACATTTTATCACGGTAAAAAAACTAAGAACAATGTTTGATACAAATGTAAAAAGTATGTCAAACATCCTTCCTCTCAATGAAGTTTCCATGTGAGAATTGCCAGAACACTCTGAGATACCAAAAATATTTACCACTCCCGCTTGCGTGGAATCGCCCATTAAAAAAAATAAATCCTCTATGTTCTCGACCCATTTGCTCAGACCAGTAACATGTTTTACATTGTGGTCATGATGGCCATCGTGCTGCTGAGTTTCGGGGTGTCCAGGAAGGCCATCTTGTCTCCAGACGAAGCTCCTTCATGGACCCTGCTCAGAGATGTGGTCAACCAGCCGTACTGGATGATGTTTGGAGAAGGGTACCCCGATGAAATAGACGGTGAGTAACTACTAACCAGTGACCAGTTACAGTAGTGGTTCCGTTTGGTTGGAGTTGCTTGCAACACCAGAGTTGTGGGGGTGACTCCTGTATGGGCCACAGTCAATGGGAATATGATGCCATTTGAGACCCCGGTCCCTTTTGTGTTTATGGCAGCCTGTGCAGAAGGCAAGCCGTGTGCCCCCGGGGCTTTCCTCCACCCTTTCCTCCAGGCCGTCTACCTCTTCTTCCAGTACCTCATCATGGTCAACGTCCTCCTTGCCCTTCTCAAGTAGGGACTCTAAACCCTCCATCAAAAATATAAATTGTCTTTTGAATCTGTCTTTTTCTGCCTGATGTTTATGCTTTATGTACAAATTGGGTTTTGCAGCATCTCTCAGTGCTTTACGGTTTGTTATGGATCTTTTTTTGACAGCAATGTCTACTTTAAAATGAAGTCCACGTCCAAAAAGCTGTGGATGTACAACCGTTACCGTTACATCATGACCTATCAGGAGAAGCCGTGGCTGCCCCCGCCCCTCATCATCCTGAGTCACATGACCCTGTGTGTGACTGCCATTTACCGGAAACACAGAGGCTCGTCCGAGAAGGAGAGGGACTCCTGTGGGCTTAGTGAGTGTGTGTGTGTGTGTGTGTGTGTGTGTGTGTGTGTGTGTGTGTGTGTGTGTGTGTGTGTGTGTGTGTGTGTGTGTGTGTGTGTGTGTGTGTGTGTGTGTGTGTGTGTGTGTGTGTGTGTGTGTGTGCGTGTGTGTGTGTATGTTTTTGGATGAGTACAACTGATTTAGCCTTAGTCAACTACGCTGTTGTTCTATGACAGTATTGATTCAAAGCATTTTCACGTGGTAGGAAAATGCTACAGTACTACTAAGTGAGTTTGTTTGAAATATGGACTTGTTTGTAATTTTCTCTCCCTCTGTCAGAGCTTTACCTGGGCCGAGAGGAGCTGAAGAGGCTTCATGAGTTTGAGGATAGGTGTGTGATAGCGTATTTCCACAAGAAAAAACAAGATGTTCTCTGCAGCCAGATCCACAGGATCCGAGCCACTGCAGAAAGGTGAGTCTGAGATTTCGAAAGAGTCCAACTACCTCTCAATAGCCATAGAGATACCCTTTTTGTGACTCCCCTGAATGTCTCTGTGTCCTTGACCTGACAGGGCTGAGGAGATGGGTGTAGTTATTGGTGAGGTGTCTGAAAGGGTCCATTTCATCCAGGACAGCCTGCAGGTGCTGGACAGCCAGCTGGGCCAGCTGCAGGTCCTGTCCGCCCTGGCCGTGGACACCCTCACCCTACTGTCAGCCTCTGACAGCCTGCAGCAGAAGGAAGCCCACCTGGGACACTGCCGGCCAATTGCCCACTCCCATCACCACTCACCCAACAGCTGTACCCTCCCCCACATTGACATCACGCCCTGCCACACACCCAAGGCCTACCGCAGCACCCCACCCTCCCTGCTGTGGGAACACACCTCCCGCAGCCACCGTCCGCCACTGGAGTGGCACCCGGGAACATGGGGGGACGGTGGCTGTGAGGGGTGGGGGGCTGGCGAGACGAAAGAGGAAGAGGAGGTACAGAGTATCATAGTGCATCACAGTGGCGAGGTATGGCCGCTTGGTTATGGCTTTGCCCCCCATGACTCTCTCCCTCAACTGGGCGGTGCAGGGCTCAGGGACAGGACCCCCTGTGAGTCGTGCGGGCCATCCCACTGTGGCTCTCCTCTGCACCCCTGGACCTGGGCTGTAGAGGGTTCTCTGGAACCCCCCCACTGCAAACCCTGGGCCTACTGCGACCCTGAGATGTCCATGGAGGAGGACGAAGAGGGGGAGGTTGGGCAGCCCTTTGATGTGGATGTGTCGAGGGCCTCTAGCCATGACTTTCTGTTGTTGGACCCCCAGTTCGAGAGAGGCTGTGGGGCCATGGGTTTGGTGAACCCTTCCTTCTGTAAGGATGACGACCCTGGGGCAGCTAGCTCCAGACTGGGCCAGTGGGGCAGGAAGTGTCCTCGTCGGTGGACATGTCTGTCCAGGGACCAGCCGCACAGACACAGCCGCTCTCCTTCCTCTAGCATGGAGAACATGGCTCTATCTAATCCCTCCCTGAGGCCACTACAAGCCTCTTTCCCTGCCCTCGACTGCCTATCAGGGGAGCGGAGCTTCACAGCTGACATACCCCTTGGCTGCAGTAAAAGCAGAGGTTACTGTATCACCCTCTTATGCTTGGTGAGCATTAGCAACAACATGCAAAGAAGGCTCAGTTACCCAATATTTTATTTTGTAATCCATTTGTATTATGTACCACATTTCAAATCAAATAAAATGTTATTTGTCTCATGCTTCGTAAACAACAGGTGTAGACTAACAATGAAATGTGGGCCCTTCAAAAAATGCAGAAAGAAAAAAATGAGAAATAGTAGAAGAATTATAACACAAGAATAAATACATAATGAGTAACGATAACTTGGCTGTATACACGGGGTACCAGTAACTGAGTCGATGTGCAGGGTTTACGAGGTAATTGAGGTAGATATGTACATATACAGTGGGCAAAAAAGTATTTAGTCAGCCACCAATTGTGCAAGTTCTCCCCACTTAAAAAAGGTGAGAGAGGCCTGTAATTTTCATCATAGGTACACTTCAACTATGACAGACAAAATGAGAAAAGAAAATCCAGAAATCACATTGTAAGGATTTTAAATTTATTATTTGCAAATTATGGTGGAAAATAAGTATTTGGTCACCTACAAAGATTTCTGGCTCTCACAGACCTGTAACTTCTTCTTTAAGAGGCTCCTCTGTCCTCCACGTCTTACCTTGTATTAATGGCACCTGTTTGAAACTTGTTATCAGTATAAAAGACACCTGTCCACAAACCTCAAACAGTCACACTCCAAACTCCACTATGGCCAAGACCAAAGAGCTGTCAAAGGACACCAGAAACAAAATTGTAGACCTGTACCAGGCTGGGAAGACTGAATCTGCAATAGGTAAGCAGCTTGGTTTGAAGAAAAATCAACTGTGCGAGCAATTATTAGGAAATGGAAGACATACAAGACCACTGATAATCTCCCTCGATCTGGGGCTCCACGCAAGATCTCACCCCGTGGGGTCAAAATGATCACAAGAACGGTGAGCAAAAAATCCCAGAACCACACGGGGGACCTAGTGAATGACCTGCAGAGAGCTGGGACCAAAAGTAAAAAAGCCTACCATCAGTAACACACTACGCCGCCAGGGACTCAAATCCTGCAGTGCCAGACGTGTCCCCCCTGCTTAAGCCAGTACATGTCCAGGCCCATCTGAAGTTTGCTAGAGAGCATTTGGATGATCCAGAAGAAGATTGGGAGAATGTCATATGGTCAGATGAAACCAAAATATAACTTTTTGGTAAAAACTGAACTCGTCGTGTTTGGAGGACAAAGAATGCTGAAGTTGCATCCAAAAGAACACCAATACCCTACTGTGAAGCAGTGGGGGTGGAAACATCATGCTTTGGGGCTGTTTTTCTGCAAAGGGACCAGGACGACTGATCCTTGTAAAGGAAAGAACTGAATGGGGCCAGGTATTGTGAGATTTTGAGTGAAAACCTCCTTCCATAGCAAGGGCATTGAAGATGAAACGTGGCTGGGTCTTTCAGCATGACAATGATCCCAACCCCCGCCCGGCAACGAAGGAGTGGCTTCGTAAGAAGCCCCATTTCAAGGTTCTGGAGTGGCCTAGCCAGTCTCCAGATCTCAACCCCATAGAAAATCTTTGGAGGGAGTTGGAAGTCCGTGTTGCCCAGCAACAGCCCCAAAACATCACTGTACTAGAGGAGATCTGCATGGAGGAATGGGCCAAAATACCAGCAACAGTGTGTGAAAACCTTGTGAAGACTTACAGAAAACGTTTGACCTCTGTCATTGCCAACAAAGGGTATATAACAAAGTATTGAGAAACTTTTGTTATTGACCAAATACTTATTTTCCACCATTATTTGCAAATAAATTCATTAAAAATCCTACAATGTGATTTTCTGGATTTTTTCCCTCATTTTGTCTGTCATAGTTAAAGTGTACCTATGATGAAAATTACAGGCCTCTCTCATCTTTTTAAGTGGGAGAACTTGCACAATTGGTGGCTGACTAAATACTTTTTTGCCCCAATGTAGGTAGGGATAAAGTGACTAGGCAATGGGATAGATAATAAACAGTAACAGCAGTGTGCAGTATTTGATGAGGCAAAGTAGTTTGTGCAAAAAGGGTCAATGTAGCTATTAGTTAACTATTTAACTAACTATTTAGCTGTAGGCCGTCATTATAAATAAGAATGTGTTATTAACTGGCTTGCCTATTTAAATAAAGGTTAAATAAAACAATTCTAAAATTAAAAGCAGTTTTATAGCTTAGGTATAGGAGCTGTTCAGTGGTACCGCTTACCGTGAGGTAGCAGAGAGAAAAGTCTATGACTTGGGTGGCTGGAGTCTTTGACAATTTTTAGGGCCCTAGGTCCTTCCTCTGACACCGCCTGTTATAGAGGTCCTGGATGGCAGGGAGCTCGGCCCCAGTGATGTCCTGGGCCGTCCGCACTACCCTCTGTAGCGCCTTGCGGTCGGATGCCAAGCAGTTGCCATACGAAGCGGTGATATAGCCAGTCAAGATGTTCTCAACGGTGCAGATGTGAATGCTATGGGACGATAGTTATTTAGACAGGTTACCTTGACGTTACCTTGGCCACATACCCATGTACGAGTGCAATACCCATAAGGTAAAGATTCCATGACACTAATCCATTTCTCAATGTATCTCTAGTGATTCTACCTGTCCTGGTTGTGTTATGCAGAGTGGTCCAAGTCGTCTGACCTGGCGATGACCTCAGGGAGCAGAGAGAGGTGTCAGGCCAGGAAGACAGTCAAGATTTTGGAGGGGAGTTCTTCAGATGCTGTAAGACAGACAGACAGACGTCTGAACACTGAATCTGTTCAATCATATATCCAAACTGCATCAGCCATTTACTACTAGGTCCTGCACAGTGCCAGTCTAACGGATCCATAGCTATTTATATCAGTACATGTAAAGCTGTGTATAGGCCATGTATATCGATTGATTTGAGATGACCCTTCATTGACCTCTTTTCTCTCAGGTGAAACAGGTGGACTCTTACCTCTCTGACGTGTGCAGGAAGAGGAGGCGCAGGGGAGGAGAGCCTGTATGCTGGTCTGCATCTGCTAGCCTCAACAAGTTCAGTATGTGTCAATGTGCAGTTCCCATAGAGACAGAAACAGGGCACACCTCCTTTCTTTGCCATAGATCATTTCTGTGACAGCATGCTAAAGCTGCTCTCCATCTCTATGACAGTGCTCTACCCAAAATGTCTGAATGTACCCTAACCTAAAGCTATGGATATATCCTACACTCTTATAAAAAAGGGTTACAAAAGGATTCTTCGGCTGTCCCCATAGGAGAACCCTTTCTGGTTGCAGGTAGAAGGCTTTTCTGTTTCCATGTCGAACCCTCTGTGTAAAGAACCCTTTTAGGTTCTAGATAGCACCTTTTTTCTGATAGTGTTGATGAACTGCACCTAATTGACTTCATATCAGCTTTTGACGAATCACCATTATCGTTTCACCAAACACCCTCTCATGTCAATATTGTTACAGATTTTGAACCCCTGGATTCTTTGCAGAAAGAACATTTTTCACATCAGGTAAGATTTTATGTTGTGTATAAGTAGATATATTTCCTGTATTATAAACATGTTAAAGGTCCAATGCAGTCGTTTTTATCTCAATATCAATTAATTTCTGGGTAACAATGAAGTACCTTAACTGTGATTGTTTTCAGTTAAAATGGTAAAAAAAATAAAAGCTTCTTAGCAATAGGCAATTTCTTAAGCAAGAATTTTTCTACGACAGAAAATGTGCTGTTATTGGCAGAGCAGTTTGGAATTCTTTCGTATTTGTCTATTAACTAATTTACTGTATAGTGGTGTCATCTTGGAAGGCCAAAACTCCATCCCACCTAAACAGGCTGAAATGTCAGTCTTTTCAAACAGCTCTTACACTAAAAGGTCATTATCATAATTTTCACAATTTCATAGTATTATTCCAACCTCGTAGTGTGAAAATATATACAAAAAACAGGGAAATCACGTTTTTGACTGCACTGGGCCCTTAAGTAATAAAAACGTGGAGATGTATACTGTATAGCGATATCTCTATATAGGTTGAAGACTGTTTAAAAATGTTCAGCTAAGATTATGACTGCGTTCCAAGCTGACTACATTGCAGTTGCCTGCCAGATCTCACAGCATCTGGATAGTTGTTTAATTATCAGCTAACCATATCATATTTTTTTGCCTTAAATTTCTATTTTCCCCACCACTGATCTACAGTTTACTCCACATTTAAGTCAAAGAAAAATGATGTCATCAGAAATGAATGCAACATTTTTAACCTTCTTGATTGCAAAGGTATTCACACCCCTTGCTGTGACACATCTAAATACATTCAGGAGCAAATATTTTCATAAAGAATCACAATTTCTTGATTGGGGTCCATCTGTTTGCAAAAGTAGTGGCTCTCTTAATTTGAGAGCAACTTCCTCTGCCTATCAAGTATCAAGGTAAGACCCAAGTGCAGACGGTGTGAAGTAACAATGTTTATTGTAACAACAAGGCAAACGACAGGTCATGGCAGGTAAGAGTCGATAATCCAGAGTAGAAGCAAAAGTGCAGGACGGAAGGCAGGCTCAGGGTCAGGGAGAGGCAGAGTTCAGTAATCCAGAGGTGGAGCAAAGGTACAAGACGGCAGGCAGGTTCAGGCAGAGTGGTCAGGCGGGCTGGTACAGGGTCCGAGCAGGCAAGAGTCAAAAAACAGGAGGATGAGAAAAAGAGAGGCTGGGAAAAGACAGGAGCTGACAGGACAAACGCTGGTAAGCTTGACAAAAAAGACGAACTGGTCCAGACTGACAGAAAACACAGGTATAAATACCCAGGGGATAAGTGGGGAAGATGGGTGACACCTGGAGGGGGGTGGAGACAAGCACAAGGACAGGTGTAACAGATCAGGGCGTGACACTGCCTCTATAACGTCAGAGGATAGTGTATAGAGAATATTGCTGTACATCAATCATTTCCAACCAAACTGAATGAGCTTGAGCAATTTTGACAAGAACAATGGATATTATGTTGGCCTAAAAGAATATTATTCAAAATGATTCACAGCTGTCACGCCCTGACCATAGTTTGCTTTGTATGTTTCTATGTTTTGTTTGGTCAGGGTGTGATCTGAGTGGGCATTCTATGTTGTATGTCTAGTTTGTCTGTTTCTGTGTTTGGCCTGATATGGTTCTCAATCAGAGGCAGGTGTTAGTCGTTGTCTCTGATTGGGAACCATATTTAGGTAGCCTGTTTTGTCATTGTGGGTTGTGGGTGATTGTCTATGTGTAGTGTTTTGTGTTCAGCACTATTTTCTATATAGCGTCACGTTCGTTTTGTTGTTTTTGTAAAGTTTGTTTAAGTGTTCTTCGTTATAATGAATAGAAGATGTATTCATATCACGCTGCGCCTTGGTCCTCCTCTCTTCCACATTACGACGAACGTGACAACAGCTGCAATTGCTGCCAACGATTCTTCCAGCAAGTATTAACTCTGGGGTGTGAAGACCTTTGCAATCAAGATATCAGTTAGTTATTATTGTTAGTCATTTTTTAAATGTTTTATACATTTTCTTTCACTTTGAAAATGTAGAGTAAGTTGTGTAGATCGGAAGGAAAAAAATCTAATTTAATAGTTTTAAATAAATATTTAAGGCAGCAGTATGTGCACACTGTGCAAGGGGTGTGTAGACTTTCACTAGGCACTGTAGCAATCTGATGCCCGACTGTGCAGTCGATGACATAGCAATCAACTATTGGTTGATGCAATGCAACAACTGTTATGGATGCTCTGCTCTTGTCCTGTAGGACTCCAGTCAGTCCGTGTGGACCAGCTGGGCCTGCTCTGTCAGCCGCAGGTCCTCGTAAGTCTGCATGGGGCGGAACGAGCTTATGAGATCACATGTACTGTACATGTACCCTTTTTACACTATCTCTGTTCGGCTTAGTAGTGTAAAAAGCCCAAATGGAGTCCAACCTGGGTTCAAAAATTTTATTGAACTTTCAAATACTTTCAGTGTTTGATTGAGCCTACCTGGAGTGACAGATGGGCGGGGTTTACTGTGTT
The DNA here is from genome assembly GCF_002910315.2 of Salvelinus sp. IW2-2015. Taxonomy (NCBI): domain Eukaryota; kingdom Metazoa; phylum Chordata; class Actinopteri; order Salmoniformes; family Salmonidae; genus Salvelinus; species Salvelinus sp. IW2-2015. The sequence goes on from NC_036872.1 coordinate 9,568,584, forward strand.
TGTACTATCCCATTGGTTCCATTGCGCCAGGCAAGATCAATCAACCACAGCTAGTGATTGGCTAGCAGTTAGCGAGCAGCTAGTATTTGAAAGAAAACACATTTGATCTTAGGTCTGCATGGAGTAGTGGTGGAATTGTGGAGAAAGTAGTCATTGTGGAAGTACTGAAGTTGTGTATAGTAGGATAGTTTTATCAGTTCTGTATGTTCTTCTGTTTTAGAGTGCAGGGTGGGATCGCACCTGAAGGTAGGTAACCTGACTCATGTCTAGATAAATTGCTTGTATGTAAAAAAATTATATATTCGTTTTCCCTCTCATTCTTTTTCTCATCTTTCCCCTCTGCTAGAATATTCACCTTCCAAATCAAAGTCGTAATTGTTAACTGTAATTGTTCATTTTGTTCTGTTCTTTGTTACCTCTGTGTTTGTCTGTTACATTTCAATCGATGGAAGACCTGGACCCACACTACTCAGGTACTCCCCAACAATCACATAAATCATATTTAAAAATATAGCTGCAAGCAGCAATGAACGGTGTTCACAGGTTTACAGATAGGACACAAGATCAGTTGGATAACAAAGTAAGCAGTTTATCATGTATGAACTATCTTCCTTTATGTGCAAACAGTGAAAGCATTACCATGTTTATCTCTCAATACCACAAGGATGACACTAGCAGGACCAGATTACAGAACGGGCACAAAGGGCACGTGCCCTGTGGTCCCCGACCTCCGGGGGCCCCCAACCAAATGTATTTATTCATTTTTTGGGTTGCGACCTCCGGGGGCCCCCCGACCTCCAGGGGGCCCCCCAGATAGCATATGATAGCAAAATGTGTTGAATTGCAGGAAATTAGCTTTAAAAATGTTAAAAATATTCCACTATATATGTCCATTAATATGTTATTAATATATCATGTGTCATAAAAATAGATAATTTCTTCACTACACGCAAATACCAGCGTTACTGCATCTCATTTCCTTGTTGTAAGCAAAACACAATATCTAGAATTCATAGCGATTTCAGGACATTGTACCGCCCCGTTGAAGGTGGATCCAGTTTATGTTGAGAAATAGCTAAATGTCTGTGTTTGTAACCAGCACTTTCGGCCAGATGGGGTTGCCAGGTCGTCAAGTGTTGAAAAGTGAAGCTATTCCATCGATTTTTCCCATCAAAAAAAGAAGGCATCCGATCAGCCAGCATCAGCGCAGCAGAAAAGAAGTCAAGCTGAGGTAACGTAGCTAACATTACCTAGCTAATTAGCTAGCGAACTACATTTGTTTATCTAAACCAAAATCTAGCTAGCTAACTAGATTTAATAATATGCTTGCTAGACATTCCAAAGCAAATCAATATAATTAGCCAGCTGCTATCTGGCGACGTGATTTGTATCTTTGCAAGCTAATGTTAGCTTCGTTAGGTTACGTCAGTTACAGCCTACCGGACCGTATCTAACCGTTAGCTAGCTAGCTAACTACCGGAGAGGCTGACCACGTTTTTTTAATGAGCTAACATGACCACGTATTTAGAGTCCGATCCCATCAACATCAAGCTCAGCACTATGGCTCCATGATGAGCAGATACAGTGCATTCAGAAAGTAGTCAGACCCCTTGACTTTTCTCATATTTTGTTACAGTATAGCCTTATTCTAAAATGCATTAAATTAATTGTTTTCCTAATCAATCTACACACAATACCCCATAATGACAAAGCAAAACAATTTTTTTTGAAAACGTTGCAAATGTATTAAAACAAAAAAACAGAAATACCTTATTTACATAAGTATTCAGACCCTTTGTTATGAGACTTGAAATTGAGCTCAGGTGCATCCTGTTTCCATTGATCATCCTTGAGATGTTTCTACAACTTGATTGCAGTCCACCTGTGGTAAATGCAGGGTTGGTCCTACAAAGCCAGAACCCCCTGATGGGAGAGCATAATATACAAAGAAAATCTCAAAGCTGCTAATGAGAACCTTGACGACCTTGTACCTAGCCGGTGTGGATTCTGGTGGGGTACCCCCACCCAGGTAGTGGTAGTGCTGACAACACTGGCTGCAGTAACCTATGGGGAGGGGGTCACACTTGGACAATCAGAGAGAGGTTATATTATTGTGATAATATATGTGCCCTGGTGGCACACATTTTGTGCCCTGGTGGCACAAAATAATCAAAGGTCTGACTGCACAGAGGTGCTTGGGAAAATGGTCACAACGGGGGACCAATGTGTGTGTTTCAGGGGAAGGGGGTGTATCTGATCTCCATCACCTAGGACTTGACATTGGTTAATCAAATCTCCCCATTTTTTCAAATGTTCTCAATCTTGCATGCTTTCTCAAACAGCTGTAACTGTATATGCATTCGTAAATCAAGTCCTTTCTTGAGTTGAGCTCTGGGATGTAACAACTGTTAAGCATATGCGCTTATGGTTGATTGTGGGGGAAAGGGGTTGAGTATGTAAGTGTGTGTGTGTGTATCCCACATCTGTTGCTAGGGGGTAAGAATGTTAGGGACAATATCTGGCCAAAATCTAAACTGCACCTGGCCTTTGTCTTGCATTTCAAAGATGATGGTACAAAAAAAATATTATTATATATTTTTTTGTATTATCTTTTACCAGATCTAATGTGTTATATTCTCTTACAATCCTTTAACGTTTCCACAAACTTCAAAGTGTTTCCTTCCAAATGGTACCAAGAATATGCATATCCTTGCTTCAGGACCTGAGCTACAGGCAGTTAGATTTGGGTATGTCATTTTAGGTGAAAATTGGAAAAGAAAGGGGCCAATCCTTAAGAGGTTTTAAGTCTGGGAAAACTCCAGGGCTGGATGGCATACCAGTTGAGGTATACCAAACTTTTTTTGATATACTCAGATGACTGTTATTAGCATGTTTTAACCACTCTTATGTAAATGGTGGATTATCGGACACTCAACAAGAAGGTCTGAATTCATTATTACTGAAACAGGATACAAGTGGTACATATATTTAGATCCAGTACATTTAAAAAAAAATTGGAGGCCCCTTACAATGTTGTGATGCAAAAATTCTAGCAAAATATATAGTACATAACATCTGGTGCCGACAGAGATGGCCGCCTCGCTTCGCGTTCTCAGGAAACTATGCAGTATTTAGTTTTTTTATGTATTATTTCTTACATTGTTACCCCAGGAAATCTTAAGTTTTATTACATACAGCCGGGAGGAACTATTGGATATAAGAGCAACGTCAACTTACCAACATTACGACCAGGAATACGACTTTCCCGAAGAGGATCCTCTGTTTGGTCCACCACCCAGGACAATGGATCGGATCCCAGCCGGCGACCCAAAACAACGGCGCCGTAGGAGGGGCAGAAGAAGCGGTTTTCTGGTCAGGCTCCGTAGACGGGCACATCGCGCACCGCTCCCAAGTTTACTACTCGCCAACGTCCAGTTTCTTGACAACAAGGTAGACGAAATCCGAGCAAGGGTTGCCTTCCAGAGAGACGTTAGAGATTGTAACGTTCTTTGTTTCACGGAAACGTGGCTCACTTGAGACACGCTATCGGAGTCGGTACAGCCACCTGGTTTCTTCACGCATCGCGCCGACAGAAACAAACATCTCTCTGGTAAGAAGAAGGGCGGGGGGGTATGCCTTATGATTAACGAGACGTGGTGTGRTCATAACAACATACAGGAACTCAAGTCCTTTTGCTCACCTGACCTAGAATTCCTTACAATCAAATGTCGACCGCATTATCTACCAAGAGAATTCTCTTCGATTATAATCACAGCCGTATATATCCGCCCCAAGCAGACACATCGATGGCCCTGAATGAACTTCATTGGACTCTATGTAAACTGGAAATCACATATCCTGAGGCTGCATTCATTGTAGCTGGGGATTTTAACAAGGCTAATCTGAAAACAAGACTCCCCAAAAAATTTCAGCATATCGAATGCACTACCCGGGCGGGAAAAATCCTGGACCATTGTTACTCTAACTTCCGCGACGCATACAAATCCCTGCCCGCCCTCCTTTCGGAAAATCTGACCGCGGCTCCATTTTGTTGCTCCCAGCCTATAGACAGAAACTAAAACAGGAAACGCCCATGCTCAGGTCTGTTCAACGCTGGTCTGACCAATCTGATTCCACGCTTCAAGATTGCTTCGATCACGTGGACTGGGATATGTTCCGCATAGCGTCGGACAATAACATTGATGAATACGCTGATTCGGTGAGCGAGTTTATTAGCAAGTTCATCGGTGATGTTGTACCCACAGCAACTATTAAAACCTTCCCCAACCAGAAACCGTGGATTGATGGCAGCATTCGTGCAAAACTGAAAGCGCGAACCACTGCTTTTAATCACGGCAAGGCAACCGGAAACATGACCGAATACAAACAGTGTAGCTATTCCCTCCAAGGCAATCAAACAAGCTAAGCGTCAGTATAGAGACAAAGTAGTGTCGCAATTCAACGGCTCAGACACGAGAGGTATGTGGCAGGGTCTACAGTCAATCACGGACTACAAAAAGAAAACCAGCCCCGTCGCGGACCATGATGTCCTGGTCCCAGACAAACTAAACAACTTCTTTGCTCGCTTTGAGGACAATACAGTGCCAACGACACGGCCCGCTACCAAAACCTGCGGGCTCTCCTTCACCGCAGCCAATGTGAGTAAAGCATTTAAACGTGTCAACCCTTGCAAGGCTGCCGGCCCAGACGGCATCCCTAGCCGCATCCTCAGAGCAAGCGCAGACCAGCTGGCTGGTGTGTTTACGGACATATTCAATCAATCCTTATCCCAGTCTGCTGTTCCCCCATGCTTCAAGAGGGCCACCATTGTTCCAGTTCCTAAGAAAGCTAAGGTAACTGAACTAAATGACTACCACCCGTAGCACTCACCTCCGTCATCATGAAGTGCTTTGAGAGACTAGTCAAGGATCATATCACCTCCACCCTACCTGACACCCTAGACCAACTCCAATTTGCTTACCGCCCCAATAGGTCCACAGACGACGCAATCGCAATCACACTGCACACTGCACACTGTCCTAACCCATCTGGACAAGAGGAATACCTATGTAAGAATGCTGTTCATAAACTACAGCTCAGCATTTAACACCATAGTACCCTCCAAACTAGTCATTAACCTCGAGACCCTGGGTCTCGACCCCGCCCTGTGCAACTGGGTCCTGGACTTCCTGACGGGCCGCCCCCAGGTGGTGAGGGTAGGAAACAACATCTCCACCCCGCTGATCCTCAACACTGGGGCCCCACAAGGGTGCATTCTCAGCCCTCTCCTGTACTCCCTGTTCACCCATGACTGCGTGGCCATGCACGCCTCCAACTCAATCATCAAGTTTGCAGACGACACTACAGTGGTAGGCTTGATTACAAACAACGACGAGACGACCTACAGGGAGGAGGGGAGGGCCCTCTGAGTGTGGTGTCAGGAAAATAACCTCTCACTCAACGTCAACAAAACAAAACAAAGGAGATGATCGTGGACTTCAGGAAACAGTAGAGGGAGCACCCCGCTATCCACATCGACTGGACAGTAGTGGAGAAGGTGGAACGTTTTAAGTTCCTCGGCGTACACATCACGGACAAACTGAAATGGTCCACCCACACAGACAGTGTGGTGAAGAAGGCGCAACAGCTCAATAATCTGAGTACAGCGTTCAGCCACCAAAGCAAGCCATACAGTTACCCGCCAATTTGTGGAGTCAACAAAAGTCAGAAATAGCATTATAAATCTTCACTTACCTTTGCTGATCTTCGTCGGAATGCTCTCCCACGAACAAAACGGAGGTAATGGAACTCTTTTGACTGGGAGCACTTCCACAAGGAATGTTTGTTTTGTTCGATTATGTCCAAATACCTCCGTTTTGTTCGCACGTTTAGTTCACTATTACAAAGGCACAATGCGCGAGCGCAAAATCCAGACAAAGTCAAAAGAGTTCCATTACAGTTTGTAGAAACATGTCAAACGATGTTTACAATCAATCCTTAGGGTCTTTTTATAATAAATCTTCAATAATATTCCAACCGGACAATAGCGTATTCATTACAGAGGAAAAAGAAGGAACGGCGCGCCCGCGTGACCGCGCATTAAACAACTCATTGGCCTCAGCCTAGTCCACTTGTTGAAACAGCTCTTATTCGACCCCCTTCCACAATAGAAGCCTCAAACAACTTTCTAAAGACTGTTGACATCTGCTGGAAGCCTTGGGAAGTGTAATCTGGCCCCATAGACACAGCATATTGGATAGGCAATCACTTAAATGAAACTACAAACCTCAGATTTCCCACTTCCTGGTTGGATTTGTCTCAGGTTTTTGCCTGCCATATGAGTTCTGTTATACTCACAGAGATTATTTTAACAGTTTTGGAAACTTTAGAGTTTTCTATCCAACTCTACTACCTATATGCATATCATAGCTTCTGGGCCTGGGTAACAAGCAGTTTACTCTGGGCACCTTATTCATTCAAGCTACTCAATACTTCCCCCCCTTTCCCAAAGAAGTTAACGAGAGAATCACTGACATGATGTCAGCTGGTCCTTTGTGGCAGGGCTGAAATGCAGTGGAAATGTTTTTGGGGGATTTAGTTCATTTGCATGGCAAAGAGGGACTTTGCATTTAATTGCAAGTCATCTGATCATTCTTCATAACATTCTGGAGTATATGCAAATTGCCATCATACAAACTGAGGCAGCAGACTTTGTGAAGATTAATATTTGTGTCATTCTCAAAACATTTGGCCACGACTGTACACTACCATTCAAAAGTGTGGGATCACTTAGAAATGTCCTTGTTTTTGAAAGAAAAGCTATTTTTTTTGTCCATTAAAATAACATCAAATTGTTCAGAAATACAGTGTAGACATTGTTAATGTTGTAAATGACAATTGTAGTTGGAAATGGCAGATTTTTTATGGAATATCTACATAGAGGCCCATTATCAGCAACCATCACTCCTGTGTTCCAATGGCATGTTGTGTTAGCTAATCCAAGTTTATCATTTTAAAAGGCTAATTGATCATTAGAAAACCCTTTTGCAATTTTGTTAGCACAACTGAAAACTGTTGTTCTGATTAAAGAAGCAATAAAACTGGCCTTCTTTGGACTAGTTGAGAATCTGGAGCATCAGCATTTGTGGGTTCGATAACAGGCTCAAAATGGCCAGAAACAAAGTACTTTCTTCTGAAACTTGTCAGTCTATTCTTGTTCTGAGAAATGAATACTATACCATGCGAGAAATTGCCAAGAGACTGAAGATCTCGTACAACGCTGTGTACTACTCCCTTCACAGAACAGCGCAAACTGGCTCTAACCAGAATAGAAAGAGGAGTGGGAGACCCCGGTGCACAACTGAGCAAGAGGACAAGTACATTAGTGTTAGTTTGAGAAACAGACTCCTCACAGTCCTCAACTGGCAGCTTCATTAAATAGTACCCGCAAAACACCAGTCTCAACGTCAACAGTGAAGAGGCGACTCCGGGAGGCTGGCCTTCTAGGCAGAGTTCCTCTGTTCAGTATCTGTGTTTTTTTGCCCATCTTAATATTTTCTTTTTATTGACCAGTCGGAGATATGGCTTTTTCTTTGCGACAAAATATTAAAGAAAAAATTGAAGAGTGGGAGAAACTCCCCAGATACAGGTGTGCCAAACTTGTAGCGCTATACCGAAGAAGACTCAAGGCTGTAATCGCTACCAAAGATGCTTCAACAAAGTACTGAGTAAAGGGTCTGAATACTTATGTAAATGTTATATTTAATTTTTTCCCCAAACAATTAAAAAAACCTGTTTTTGGTTTCTCATTATGGGGTATTGTGTGTGGATTGATGAGGGGAAAAAACTATTTAATTAATTTAGAATAAGGCTGTAACGTAACAAAATGTGAAAAAAGTCAATGGGTCTGAATACTTCCCGAACACACTATAAATATACTGAGGCATAAACATGGTCCATGTGTTATGCTGGTGAATGAGGACCCAAAAGCGACGTAATAGAAACAGAGTCTTTATTCCAGTATCAAACAAACAATGATTCTCCTGGATATATCAAAGGTAAATCCAAAACAGGAAACTGAAATCCTCTCGTCAGTAGAGAGGAACGACTGGAGACGCGACCACAGACTGCAGGTCGCTTCAGGAAGGCACAGGCCGTAGCTGACATAGACACCTGCTCACACGCAGCATCTGAAGAAGGCAAAAAACACGACAGGGCGGAACAAGGACACAGGACAGCAAACATCAAACAGAATCCGACAAGGACAGAAGCGGAAAACAGAGGGAGAAATAGGGACTCTAATCAGAGGGCAAAATAGGGGACAGGTGTGAAAGAGTAAATGAGGTCGTTAGGAGAATGAGAAACAGCTGGGAGCAGGAACGGAACGATAGAGAGAGAGAGCGAGAGAGGGAAAGAGGAAGGGGGAGAGAGAGGGAAAGAACCTAATAAGACCAGCAGAGGGAAGCACAGGGACAAGACATGATGATCAAAGACAAACATGACAGTACCCCCCACTCACCGAGCGCCTCCTGGCGCACTCGGAGGAACCCTGGCGGCAACGAAGGAAATCATCAATCAACGAACGGTCCAGCACGTCCCGAGATGGAACCCAACTCCTCTCCTCAGGACCGTAACCCTCCCAATCCACTAAGTACTGGTGACCACGTCCCCGAGAACGCATGTCCATGATCTTCCGTACCTTGTAAATAGTGCGCCCTCGACAAGACGGGGGGGGGGAGGGAAGACGAACGGGGGCGCGAAGAAAAGGCTTGACACAGGAGACATGGAAGACAGGGTGGACGCGACGAAGATGTCGCGGAAGAACAGTCGCACAGCACAGGATTGACGACCTGAGAGACACGGAACGGACCAATGAACCGCGGAGTCAACTTGCGAGAAGCTGTCGTAAGGGAAGTTACGAGTGGAAAGCCACACTCTCTGACCGCGACAATACCTAGGACTCTTAATCCTACGTTTATTGGCGGCTCTCACAGTCTGCGCCCTGTAACGGCAAAGTGCAGACCTGACCCTCCTCCAGGTGCGCTCACAACGTTGGACAAAAGCCTGAGCGGAGGGAACGCTGGACTCGGCGAGCTGGGACGAGAACAGAGGAGGCTGGTACCAAGACTACTCTGAAACGGAGATAGCCCGGTAGCAGACGAAGGAAGCGAGTTGTGAGCGTACTCAGCCCAGGGGAGCTGTTCTGCCCAAGACGCAGGGTTTCGAAACGAAAGGCTGCGTAATATGCGACCAATCGACTGATTGGCCCTTTCTGCTTGACCGTTAGACTGGGATGAAACCGGAAGAGAGACTGACGGAAGCACCAATCAAACGACAGAACTCCCTCCAAAACTGTGACGTGAATTGCGGACCTCTGTCTGAAACGGCGTCTAACGGGAGGCCATGAATTCTGAACACATTCTCAATGATGATTTGTGCCGTCTCCTTAGCGGAAGGAAGCTTACGAGGGGAATGAAATGGGCCGCCTTAGAGAACCTATCGATACCGTAAGAATCACAGTCTTCCCCGCAGACGAAGGCAGACGGTAATAAAGTCTAAGGCGATGTGAGACCATGGTCGAGAAGGAATGGGAAGCGGTCTGAGACGACCGCAGGAGGAGAGTTACCTGACTTAGTCTGCGCGCAGTCCGAACAAGCAGCCACGAAACGGCGCGTGTCCGCCCTGAGTAGGCCACCAAAACCGCTGGCGAATAGAAGCAAGCGTACCCGAACGCCGGGTGGCCAGCTAACTTGGCAGAGGAGCCCACTGAAGAACAGCCAGACGAGTAGAGACAGGAACGAAGAAAGGTACTAGACAAGCGCGCGGCGACGCAGTGTGAGTGAGTGCTTGCTTTACCTGTCTCTCAATTCCCCAGACAGTCAACCGACAACACGCCCTTCAGGGAGAATCCCCTCGGGGTCGGTAGAAACCACAGAAGAACTAAAGAGACGGGATAAGGCATCAGGCTTGGTGTTCTTATTTCCAGGGCGATGAGAAATCACGAACTCGAAACGAGCGAAAAACAACGCCCAACGAGCTTGACGTGCATTAAGTCGTTTGCAGAACGGATGTACTCAAGGCTCTATGGTCAGTCCAAACGACAAAAGGGACGGTCGCCCCTCCAACACTGTCGCCATTCGCCTATGGCTAAGCGGATGGCGAGCAGTTCGCGGTTACCCACATCATAGTTGCGCTCGATGGCGACAGCGATGAGAAAAGTAAGCGCAAGGATGAACCTTATCGTCAGAATGGAAGCGCTGAGACAGAATGGCTCCCACGCCCACCTCTGAAGCGTCAACCTCGACAATGAATTGTTTAGTGACGTCAGGAGTAACAAGGATAGGGCGGATGTAAAACGCTTCTTGAGGAGATCAAAAGCTCCTGGGCGGAACCGGACACTTAAAGCAAGTCTGACATGA
>NC_036872.1:9583462-9649414 GCF_002910315.2 Salvelinus sp. IW2-2015
CTAGCCCTGAGTAACATGGTGGGTTATTAACCCTAGGTTCCGGAGACTCGGAAGACCGAGAAGTAGCTGGTGGCACGAGACGAAGACTCTGAAACTGTCCTGAGAGATCGGAGACCTGAGCGGACAGGGTCTCAACGGCATGACGAGCAGCAGACCAATTCCTGCTCGTGTCTGCCGAGCATTGCTCCCTGGATCTCGACGGCAGTGTTGCGAGAATCCGTAGTCGCTGGTCCATTTTTGGGTCGGATTCTTCTGTTATTGCTGGTGAATGAGGACCCAAAAGCGACGTAATAGAAACAGAGTCTTTATTCCAGTATCAAACAAACAAATGATTCTCCTGGATATATCAAAGGTAAATCCAAAACAGGAAACTGAAATCCTCTCGTCAGTAGAGAGGAACGACTGGAGACGCGACCACAGACTGCAGGTCGCTTCAGGAAGGCACAGGCCGTAGCTGACATAGACACCTGCTCACACGCAGCATCTGAAGAAGGCAAAAACACGACAGGGCGAACAAGGACACAGGACAGCAAACATCAAACAAGAATCCGACAAGGACAGAAGCGGAAAACAGAGGGAGAAATAGGGACTCTAATCAGAGGGCAAAATAGGGGACAGGTGTGAAAGAGTAAATGAGTCGTTAGGAGAATGAGAAACAGCTGGAGCAGGAACGGAACGATAGAGAGAGAGAGCGAAGAGGGGAAAGAGGAAGGGGAGAGAGAGGGAAAGAACCTAATAAGACCAGCAGAGGGAAGCACAGGGACAAGACATGATGATCAAAGACAAAACCATGACACCATGTTTTGTTGTCATAGTTGGTGTATTTACAAGTAAGCTACAACTTCTACTGTAGTTTTATCTGTATTATGGAGACTAAGTTGATTGTTCATGCAAGACTTGAAGTCTAATTTGCAGAAAATAAGGTCTCGGTGACTGACTGGTTTCTGTTGGAGGTGGTATTGGTGGAGGGATGGTGTGTGTGACTGACTGGTTTCTGTTGGGGTGGTATTGTGTGGAGGGGATGGTGTGTGGTTGACTGACTGGTTTCTGTTGGAGGTGGGTTGGATGGGGGATGGTGTGTGGGAGGACTGACTGGTGTCTTTTGAGGGGTGGAGGTGGGTGTGATTGGAGGGATGTGTGGGGAGACTGACTGGTTTCTGTTGGAGTGGGTATTGTGTGGAGGGGATGGTGTGGGGTGGACTGACTGGTTTCTTGTTGGAGGTGGGTATGTTGTGGGGAGACTGCTGGATTGTTGCTGTTGGAGGTGGGTATTGTGTGGAGGGGATGGTGTGGGGTGACTGACTGGTTTCTGTGGGTGGGTATTGTGTGGAGGGGATGGTGTGGGGTGACTGACTGGTTTCTGTTGGGGGTGGGTATTGTGTGGAGGGGATGGTGTGGGGCAGCTGACTGGTGTCTGTTGGGGGTGGGTATTGTGTGGAGTGGATGGTGTGGGGCAGCTGACTGGTGTCTGTTGGGGGTGGTATTGTGTGTAAAGGCTAGCATGCATGACCTATTGACACGAAGGGGGTGGGTGGATATAGTACCTTGTTTGAGTGTGTATTGATGGGGACAAAGTAGTAACATGTCGGCTAATCATTGACTACTGTTTGTCCTACAGACTAACCCTGCTACTGATGACTATGACCTTGACACCAGCTTTAGTAGAACACAGCCTGTAGACCCATTGGACAAAGATTTCAGCCCGGAACAAGCGCGAGCTCCACGTCATCTGATTCTGAAAGCACAATACCCTCTTGAGAAAACAAAACTTTTCCACACCATTGCAGTCAGTTCTTTGGCATGGGGAGAGGGTCTGTTAGTATATTCTTCTAGCCTATTCACGCTAGGTGTAGATGCTGTAGGTGCTTATACACAAAAATACATGACTAGACTCTACAAGTCAAGCCCCCCTAACACTTTTCACATCTTTGTTAACAGCCCATCTCACTGCCCCGTTATTGACACATACCAGTCTGCTGTACCTTTTTTAATTTACAGATTAACATGGTTTCTTGTATAGTTACACATCCTCATGATCAGTCTTCATGTCTTTCCAGGACACTTGCAGTACAAACAAATCTTCTGCGAGTGGTAGAAGCAGTGGGGGCTGAACAAAGTGTACAAGCCCAGAACCCACCACTTCAGGGAGAGGCTTTTCCACCTTGTTGTGGAGTGCAGAAAGGACCAGATAGATGTCTACAAGGAGCCAGAGTCACAGCTCCCCAAAGCCAACATCCCTGCCAACATCGCCACAGCGCCAAAACCTGCTAAACCATTACCCAACACAAGAGTCGCACCAGTTGAAGAACATTCTGGAACCTGCTGCAATATTCAACCAACACAATATCCATATTCAGTTAGACTGATGTTGTAGTATAATATAGAATGCCTAGTATGCTCCCAACTGCATTGTGGTATAGATATTGCTAGCTGCACGTATATAATTGTATATAATTGTGTTTTATATAAGTACTGTCAACTGACTAAATGATTCCAGCTGCATCAGAAACCAATAAAGTGTTGACTTCAACTTCTGGATCGGTTCATTGTGATATCCATGAAATGTATTTGGATAAACTAGCTCCAATCGCCCTGCTAAAACAAATGATGCAGGAAGTTGGTGTATCATTTAAACTTTCATTTATTCGCAAGTAAAGTTTCAATAAAACAGTACATTAGTCTGTCAATATAGCAAATAAGTAGACATGGCTTATTTGCTCTAGAGACTGAAGTGAGTTTACAAAGCAGTATGCAGGATGTAAACAGTTATGGCAATGTATGACATATACATACCGTAGAATTAAAATGTACTACTAACGCCTTTAAGTATTACAGTTCTACAAAGGGAATACTTGCATACGGTGTGTTTGGGTGGTGCATTAGGTGTTCGCAGTCACTTTGCTACAAGGGGAGATTGTTGTTATGTGACCTTTCACATCTCTTGAGAGTCATCAACTTCTTTGTATCCAAGTGGTATTGTCTGTGTCCATTAGACATTCATGGGCAATTGTTGTGTACGGTCTGTATTTCTACTGTAGCAGCATGATGTATAATATGAGACATCTCACAGACAGTGCCTCTTTGCTTGACATCAATGGAAAATCAAAATAAATCAGCCAAGGCCTCAGAAAAAAAATTGTAGACCTCCACAAGTCTGGTTCATCCTTGGGAACCATTTCCAAACGCCCGAAGGTACCACGTTCATCTGTACAAATAATAGTACGCAAGTATAAACACCATGGGACGACGCAGCCGTCATACCGCCCAGGAAGGAGACGCGTTCTGTCTCCTAGAGATGAACGTACTTTGGTGCTTAAGGTGCAAATTAATCCCAGAACAACAGCAAAGGATCTTGTGAAGATGCTGAAGGAAACAGGTACAAAAGTATCTATATCCACAGTAAAACGAGTCCTATATCGACATAACCTGAAAGGCCGCTCAGCAAGGAAGAAGCCACTGCTCCAAAACCGCCMTAAAAAAGCCAGACTACGGTTTACAACTGCACATGGGGACAAAGATCGTATTTTTTGGAGAAATGTCCTCTGGTCTGATGAAACAAAAATAGAACTGTTTGGCCATAATGACCATCGTTATGTTTGGAGGGAAAAAGGGGACGCTTGCAAGCCGAAGAACACCATCCCAACCGGGAAGCACGGGGGTGGAAGCATCATGTTGTGGGGTGCTTTGCTGCAGGAGGGTCTGGTGCACTTCACAAAATAGATGGCATCATAAGGGAGGGAAATGATGTGGATATATTGAAGCAACATCTCAAGACATCAGTCAGGAAGTTAAAGCTTGGTCGCAAATGGGTTCTTCCAAATGGACAATGACCCAAGCATACTTCCAAAGTTGTGTCAAAATGGCTTAAGGACAACAAAGTCAAGGTATTGGAGTGGCCATCACAAAGCCCTGACCTTAATCCTATAGAAAATGTGTGGGCAGAACTGAAAAGCATGTGCGAGTAAGGAGGCCTTACAAACCTGACTCAGTTACACCAGCTCTGTCAGGAGGAAGAGCCAAAATTCACCCAACTTATTGCGGGAAGCTTGTGGAAGGCTACCCGAAAGTTTGACCCAAGTTAAACAATTTAAAGGCAATGCTACCAAATACTAATTGAGTGTATGTAAACTTCTGACCCACTGGGAATGTGATGAAAGAAATAAAGCTAAAATAAATAATTCTCTCTACTATTATTCTGACATTTCACATTCTTAAAATAAAGTGGGGATCCTAACTGACCTAAGACAGGGAATTTTTACTAGAATTAAATGTCAGGAATTGTGAAAAACTGAGTTTAAATGTATTTGGCTAAGGTGTATGCAAACCTCCGACATTAACTGTACATAAGTTTCCAGCTGCAGACTGATAACGCGACGTCTAGGATTTGCTTCTTCTGTAGTGATCAATAGTTTCAGAGTTTATAACCGTTTTACAACATTTGGCTCGTGCCTCAGTCTGCTTGGTCTATAGAGCGGTAGATTTCTGAACCATTTCTAACGTATTCAGCTGGCGCTGCACATAACTGGTCTCATATGTTAATTATTCAGTGCGTCCTCTTAAACACTTGGGGAAAACGGAGTTCCATTACGTTTTGCATAATCTCTGTGCTCACGTGGGCGTGGTTACTGACTTGGTCAACTTTACATAATTTTCTTTTTCTCATTTAGAAGACTAAAATCACATTCTATCTTTTTAAAAGTATTCTGATACTTAATCATGAATTTTATACAACATTCAGATGCAAACCTCATAATTGAGAAGTGTATACAATCAGAGGTACAGTTATGTGGTTCTACCGTCTTTCATGATGTCACAACGAGGGTTCTTTCAGTCTCCACTGAACATTTACACATTCTCAAAAATATAAATATTGTTTAATTCTCCAATTTTGAGGCGGTAGGAGTTTTGGCGGGAGAAGGTCCTTTGTTCTGCTAAGGTCTCTCCCTCCATACTGCTTGACAAGGGAAGGTATTTACGACCATCATAAAACTGGCCAACCGCCCCGGGAGTGGGAGGGGTTGCCTAGCCAGCACCCCCGATCTCCATCTCAGGACTGGCAAGTCATAACACTAGACATCCTGCAATGTCCTGGCAGACAGGAACATCGTTGAGACAAGTCCAATGGCTCTATTGAACAAGGACAACCATATCTACTCACTGCTAGCGTGATCATGCAATCGGTGAAGCACAAAGGCCACAATAATTGCTACAAAACATGGCTCAATCAAACAATGACGTCATTGGTTGAACTCTCCCGACGCAAAAATTCTGAAACACTGCTATAGTGCATAATTTTGTCTGAAACACCTCTCATCACAATTATGTAAGGAGACTGCAAAAACACCCCAAATAGACTAGTCCGGCCCTTGACGCAAGTTAAGTTTATATACCAATTCTGGGGTTAATTCGACTAATGGTTTATGTTAGTGTTGTTTTCACAATATTTCACGTTGTTCGTCTGCATAATTTAAATCTAACAATAATTTGCACAAGACAAAGTCCACTTGATCAATAGTTATTGCTCTTGTATCCTATAGTGTCACTGGTGCCAATGACATCCAGAGTGCCACCAACGGGTCTGGTGCAGACATCTAAGGTTGCAGTGACTTTATATTCACACAGCTTCTAAGGACAAATACATAAAGTTTATATATCAAATTTACATACCAAATTTCATGCCCCAATGTCCATCGGCTCAGTGGTGTAGCGTGTCTGACTTTGAATATAGCAGCAAATCATTCTCAAATTCATTAGAGGCTAATTCATTGAGTCTACAGTATATACCAAATCTGGAGTCAATTTGACTTTATGGTTCATGAGAAGTTTTTTAGCATTAGCATATGTACTAACGTGCATCTATAGGTACAGTGTCGCCATATTTGAATGCAGCAATGAATCATTCTCCAATGTCACACCCTGGCCTTAGTTATCTTTGTTTTCATTATTATTTTAGTTAGGTCAGGGTGTGACATGGGGTATGTTTGTGTTTTTGTCTTGTCTTGGGTGGTTGTAGTGTCTAGGGGGATTTGTTAGAGTGTATGGGTTTGTGTTGAGTGAATGTTTCTAGGGAAGTCTATGGTTGAGTGAATGTGTCTAGGTATGTCTATGGTTGCCTGAGTGGTTCTCAATCAGAGACAGATGTTTTTCATTTGTCTCTGATTGGGAGCCATATTTAAGGCGGCCATAGGCATCATGTATTTGTGGGTAATTGTCTATGTTCTATGTTGCATGTGTGCACTAGTTCTTTCATAGCTTCACGTTCGTCTGTTTTTTGTTTAGTTTTCCTTCTTATAATAAAAAGAAGATGTATTTTGCACACGCTGCGCCTTGGTCATCTCTCTCTCCTATAGACGATCTTGACATCCAAACCATTAAAAACTGATGTAGTAAGTCTAAATCCAACATCTGGAGTGAATCTGATATGTGGTTCATGAGGAGAAGATGATTGCAGATGGGTATTGTCAATAACTCAGCCATCTTTTGACAAATCTCTTAGATTTTCTCAACTAAGTTAAGACATGTACCATGGGCCTGCATTCCTATGGTTCATGAGAAGATTTTTAAATAATTTTTTGCATATTGTAGCATATTAGCGAATGTGCTAATATGCATCTACTGGTATAATGTGGCCATATTTTAATGCATTTATGTTATTTTTTCAAACTCTTTAGGGACTTGTGATGAGTCTAAAGAACACATTTGTAGTGAATCTGACTTTTAGTTCATGACAGGTAGATTTTGTATGATAATTTTAAGCATTAGCGTTACATTGTAAAAAAAAGTGAATTCTTAATAGTTTTGTTATTTTTTAAGATATCAATGCCAAACGGAATATGGTTCATCGTGGTAATGGCTTTAATGAACCTAAAATGTTTCAAGTAGATAGGCCATTGTGGAGTCGATTTATGAAGGATTTAAATAGACACATAAAATCTGATTTCCTGATTTTATCTATAATTCAGCCATCTCTTAACCAACCCCTTAGCTTTTCTCAAACTAAGTTAAGAGATGGACCATGGGCTTACCTACTACATTTGGTGTTATTTAGAAAATAATTGTAAAAAGTTACCAATCTGTGAATCTGTGCTGGAGTTATTTGACCATGTCAAGAAAATACATAAATTACACACAGAAACAATAGGTTTCACAGCTTTTTTGTGAACCCCAAAAATATATCTAATACTATATTACCTCATTCCATGTGTTTTTATCTGGTTATGTTGTGTTATATTGTGTTCCATTGTGTTGTGTTATATTGTGTTGCGTTATAAATGTGTTGTGTTGTTGCCATGTTAGCCATGGAAAAGAACAACCTGATGAGGCTTGCTCATACCATACCCTTCACACCTGTCTCCATAATGGGTAAGTCATCAGTCAGTTACGTTAAAGGAATAGTTCACTGTTTTTGCATTTTAGATGATTTTTTACTCCTAGGGTGTGGTTGTTTCCTCTAAAATGTTCTAAAATGTGTTAGCTGGTTATGTAGCAATTTCTAGAATAATCTGGCTAGCTTTTTATAAGAATATAGCAATGCTACTGGAATTGTCTGTCTCTGTTAGGGATTGATTCAGAAGCATGCCATTGCCTCCCTAATACCCATCTTCCCCGTGGTTGCATGGTCCCTGGCAGCAGGAGAGGAGGTGAGTGTCTACTCCCTGGAGGAGGTGGAAGCTGCAGGTGCGGAGTCCTCCGTAATCTCCTGGTCGCCCCGGGGGTTGTCTGCAGTGCTGCAGCCGCTGTCCAGCGAGGGCTGTCTAGATGGGGCGCTGCGCAGGGCCATGCGCGTGTTGTGTACCTGGGCCGAGGGGGACGTCCTGAGTGTGGGCTGTGTGTACGTGGTCAAAGCCTTCCAGCCCAAGGTGATCCGCACCTGGCAGAGGGTCTTCCACAGCGACACCCCCCTCCAACTCTGTCTGCGGGTATACAATTAATATATAACTTCATCATATACATTGTATACTGTAACATCATATATTGTTGTTTGGGCCAGGAGTGTTTTCTGACTATGAGACCTGTTAAACTCTGGGCCCTGGTTATTGTTAGCCTATAGTATCCTATAGTTATAGGCTATAACTGGCGCTCAGAGTCTTTACTTGTTCAGGCCACATAGTCAGGGAAAACTCCTGGTGTAGCTCCTACTTATGTATATCCACTTTCCACAGACAGCTGTTCACATCACCTTATTTTTGTTGTGTCTATTCGTTGTCTTCTTATTTTTACCCTAATGTTTTACTTGGCATGTATTACATCCACTAATAGCATCATTCTGGCCATATCGTGTTCTTACAGGAGATACAGCAACAGCGAGCTGCTCAGAAACTCATGCATGTGTTCAACCAAGTCAAACCAGAAAACGTGCCCCTTTCTCCCAGGTTTGTACTCAACATCTAGGACTTGTCTACATTACACGTGTGTGTGTGTGCTTGTGTGAGCTGATTGAATCTGTCTGTGTAACGTTGAGTAAGGATGGGAGACAGGCGCAGGAATACGTAATATTTTTTTTAAATTATCGACCCAAAACAAAAGAGCGAGGTGTAAACCTCTAAAATAAATCATGGGACGAGACCCGTAATAACAAAAGTACATGTAGCACCAAAAACCAAATGAAACAGAGCACAGGTACTCAGAAGACCAACGGACATAGGACAATGATCGACAAGGACAATGGGGAACAGAGGGCACATATATACACATACTAATCAGGGGGAATGGGAACCAGGTGTGCATAATGAGAAAAGACAGTCCGCGGTTGGTGGTGATGATCCAGTTCAGTGACAGCTAGAAGGCTGGTGAACGGAATGAGCAGCAGTACCAGGGGAATCCATGACAGTTTGAATGTGTGCACACGTGTGTACGTGTGTTCATATGTGCATCAACTAATGTGTGTGTGAGATATATGTGTTACATATTTGAATGTGTTTCTCCCTCCTAGGTTCCTGGATGTGTCTCTTCTTCACTGTCACTCAGACGGACAGTGGTTGACCATAGAGAGGAACATGTTGGGTGACTTCAGGAAGTACAACAATAACAGCGGAGAGGAGATCGCCCCCTGCTGTGGAATGGAGGAAACGCTCCTGGCCTTCTCCCACTGGACCTACCAATACTCCTGTAGAGAACTACTGGTGCTGGACATACAGGGTCTGTCTCTCTGTCCTGTTCTGTCTGTCTGTCCCTCCGTCACATTCTGTTGCGCTGTCTGTATGTCTGACTATGAATAGATCAGAATTTTGTTAACATCATGCTTTGCTCTTTATTATTTATACTGTTTTGCACCCACGTCACCTAACAGGGTTGTCCTATAAACTACTACATTGAATTGAAGTCTCTTCTGTCTTTCCTTAATCTTTCACAGGAGTGGGGTCGGAGCTTACAGACCCATCAGTCATCCGAGCGGACGACAAAAGGTATTCACCTCACACGGTGGAGGTTCAGTGTGTGACACGACACTTATCATCTTCTTGACATACATTCTTTTGAGGTTTAAAGGTATATCTGACAAACATAGATTTTTGAGGTACCCTCTTCTGCCCCTGGTCTACCTGTAGCTTGACTGGTGACATGGTGTTTGGTCCTGCTAACCTGGGAGACACTGCCATCCAGAGCTTTGTCCTCAAACACACCTGCAACTCCTGCTGCAAGAACCTCGGACTCTCAGGTAAGAGAAAGGAACTATTCAGACCACCACTGTCATAAGGGGGTTATGGAGGAGATGGATTGTGTGTGTGTGTGTGTGTGTGTGTGTGTGTGTGTGTGTGTGTGTGTGTGTGTGTGTGTGTGTGTGTGTGTGTGTGTGTGTGTGTGTGTCACATTCATGTCTTCACCCGGGAGTCTCGTTGGCTTGGAGATGAATGCCTGAACTTCAAATGAAGATAGAACCAGCTAATTAAGCCAAGGGAAGAATTTATTTCGATGACAACAAAGCATTGGAGGCAGGGGGAGGGACTTGCTTTGTGCGGTGTGCTGGGCTCTCTTTGATTACATATTAAACAGGGCTTTGTGCTGGCAGAGTGCTGTGGAGACATTAGCTTTGATTAGATATTAATTGCAGTCTCTGGGTAGACCCGAGATGCACGATACTAGCATCTAGAGGGAGCCTCGCCTCGGAAATTCACTCCAAAACAAACAAGTGAGCAAACACACACGCAAACATTCAGCCATACTGGTTTTGATATTTTCAAAGGTGCTTTTTTTTCTTTTCTTCTTGTGTCCTCTCCAAGATTCCCATAAAGTCAAAACATATTATTAATGAAAAATCCATGGACTTCCTCTCCGGTCTGATCCAATTATCTTTTAAGTGGCAATGACTACGTCGACTGCCATGTAGCTGATTGATGTTTGTGTTGTCAGATTTGAAGAGGAGCACAGACAGCTGCGGGGAAACAGAACACAGATCTTCTGAAGAGGAAAGTGGAGTGATCGTGACCAGAGTGTAACCTCTGACTTGAAAGCAGAAGTACGCCATCCTAACCTCTGGTTCAGGTGGGATGAAGTTGCCATTAAAGCATAAAGACACTGATCAGTTTAGTTTTTATCTCCCTAAATGGTTATGGATAGGATTTGGGAAGGCTTACTTGATCCAGAGGTGTGCTTAAGGGAAACTTCTACCACGAATAAAAGCACTCACTTGTGGCTTTGAATGGATAGTGTACAACTTCATATGGACTACCTCTTGTGTTAGATGGCTGGTAGGGCTTTGGTTTTAAAAATGGTTAACATTGCACTAGTCTCAACAGCAAGCCAGATGCCGTAGTCTTGTTCCACCTATGGAGTGTATAGTGGAGGGAGGCCAAGGCGAATACATTTTATGTACATACACTCCCCTCCGTATTTATTTGGACAGTGAAGTGAAATTTGGCCCTATACTGGATTTGAGATCAAATGTTTCATACGAGGCGACAGTTCAGAATGTCACCTTTTATTTGAGGGTATTTTCATACCGTTTAGAAATGAAAGCACTTTATGTATCTAGTCCCCCATTTGAAGTTGTCATAAGTATTTGGACAAATACACTTAGTGTATTAATGTAGTCAAAAGTTAGTATTTGGTCCCATAATCCTAGCACGCAACGACTATCAAGCTTGTGACTCAACAGGAAACCGTCTTTAGAGACACTGACCAAATCACTCTGGCTGGACTCAAGGATGTTATTCTTTATGAAATTATAACAAAACTTGACCTAAAAAAATACTATTTGTTTATCAGACATTGCACATTAAAGCTTCAATATGGGATTTGTTTTTCAGCAAAACAGTCCCTCTCAAATGTTTTTTTTCTGTTTTCAAACACTCATATTTTCATTTTTTTAGCAATGCTGAATGCTAAAATGTGTTCTTATGCTGCTTATGTTCAAACTGGTTACATGAAAAAAACGATTATTCTCATCGAGCATTGACATAACTGGGCTGATGCATGGCTTATGGCTTACATTCAGAATTAAAATACAAGAATAACTCAATCTGATCTCTTGGTGGTTGGAATTTGCACGGCTCAGACTCAAACTATTACAATTATTATAATGGATAGCACAGGTTTTTAGATACTGCTATTAGTCCCTTCACAGTTCCCATTGAAGATGTCAGCATTGTTACCCTCAAAATGCTAGTTTGTGTGTGTGTGTGTGTGTGTGTGTGTGTGAATAGAAAAAGAACAAGACAGAAATGCATCCATAACATTTCTTTTATTTTTCTTCCCACAAAGAAATGTCTACAAAAGCGATAAAATATAGAATTTAACAAAAATCACTTCAGACCTTGACTTCATTATTTACATCTTGAAGGAGGAGACACTGAGATGGCTCAGGAAAACTCAGAACTTCAACACAACTGGATCACCAAAGCTCTTCATTTATGTCACTAGCTCTCTCTCACACACACACACACACACACACACACACACACACACAGCTGGGTCAAAGCTGGGTCAAAGTTCTAAGGTCTGAGCTGACTCAACAAGTGAAAAAAGCAAACATATAAACAAACAATTCAATGTAATGAAATACACACTTGCCTCAAAATCCCCCTTTTTGATTGGTTCTCAAGTAAACTCACACAGTAAAGCAACTATTTCCCATTTCGCCAATCGAGCTTGTCCTCTCTAACTATGGCACTTGAAAAAACATGTTCCTTTTTTTTTTAGTTTCTGTACCCCATACCTTTAAGGGTTTTGGTCACAGATGCTACATTTACTTTACTTTCTCACCCTGGGAAGCAAAGACATTCTAATCAATAAATTAACAATTTCAACACTACTCCAATAGCACACACGTTTAATGCATTAAGAAAGTATACAACGCATCAATAAAACAAAGAACCTCAATTTCTCCCTCTCTCTCGTTCATTCACTCTTTCAGCCTCTTACACAAGCCCGCACGCACACAAACACACACATACACAGGTTCTCTAAGGAGGCAGAAGTTGGGGGTGTAGTGTATTTGACTAAGCATGTGAAACGTTTTTTGATTAAGTATATAAAATGGCGGCGCACGTTGTCCAGTGGTCTCGTTGGGATAACAACCACATTTTGTCTGCGCTCCATGGTGTCTGTTGATGGAGTAAAAGGCGCATAATGCGTTCAGTCCCTCACACTGAAAACGCTACTCCATAACATTCAGAATAAAATAATCCCACCCCTGCCAAACCCACCCATCACCCCTGCCAAACCCACCCATCACTCCCACCCCTGACCCACAGCATCGCTTGAGAAAACACAAAAGCCCCAATGTTTCATTGCCATGAAACGGCATGCAAAGATAACATAACGACAATAGGCTAATAGTAATATAAGAGTAATAGTAATAATAATAACAATAATAATAATAATAATAGTAATAGTAATAAAATTCAAATAATCTTACAATACAGTAGTAAATGCTTTCCAGATATTATTGCTACAGTACCTTACAGTGTTGATTTGTCACTCAGATGACCAACCCCGTCCCCCAAACCCAACCCCCCGATTCACAGTCTAGAAATGGAAAATAAAAACAAAGTGGGTTTGAATTCACTGTCCTATAGGCGTGGAATGGTTGGGCGCCAGCTTAGTTATGGTCTTCCTTCATTGTAACACAAGCAGCATATCTAGAACAGGGGTGGTTTTATTAATGCACCTGAAAATGTTATTTTCAGGACATTATTAAAGGAATTTCTGGGACTATTGTAGATAATGGCTCTCCCCATTATATGGACCCGGACAGTGAATCTTTCCCACACACACACACACACCTTGTCTGGGTAGGTTCCTTCGCTGGGAGCCACCAGCATATTTATCTCTCCCAAAAACGCTTACATTTTTCAAAAATGTAAAAATGTTATTTTCATGCAAAGACAGAAAAATTGTTGCTCCCTGAGAGAGATGCTGTGTCGTGCATCGAAATGCAAGTGATTGTCTTTAACGAGCAACTGACCTCTGACCTATGAGGGGAGAGGGATGGGAACTACTTTTGGGCCGGGGGGGTGTATGGAATGGGGGGTTGGGAGCTATGACTAGAAGCTCATCCTTTGTATACAGAGGATGACAGGACAACATAGTGTTCACTGCATATGGGAAAGGGTGGGGGGGTAATGCATATGGGAAGTGGAGGAAAATGTCTCAGGTCATACTGTTCTGTACACTGGCACTGGCTAGCATCTATTCTCCACTAAAAGCTCAGAGGGATTTGGCAACTGTGCGAAACACGTAAACGTGTCTATTATAACATCGAAGGAAATCCTCGAAGATCTTCAGCATTAACATTTAAAAAGCATTTGAAAAACATTCTAAACTGTTCATAAATTAAACAAAACAGGAAGTGATTGTCTATCATAGCTTACTATAAAGATTATACAATGTATTGCAACTTTAAGTGGCAAACGTTTCAGTGAAGAATATCCATTACCCCTAGAATAAGCAGTGCAAGATCTACAGTCCCAGAGAGCACTCTCTGTAATGTGGAATGTGTTTCAAGTTTCCATTTTAATCTGAAAGATTGAACGTCCGATTGTCAGTCAAATTGAAAGAAATGATCAGTGGACATCCTGGTGTATCCACTCTAGCTAATCATGACTACCCTGTGATTGACTGTTCTAGAAGGATGAGGCTTAACAGAGAAATGCAAGGATAAGGATAAAGCAGTTTGAAAGTTCTATCTCCTCAGAGAGAAAGAAAGTATTCTTCATTTAAGATGCCCAGTGATTAGCATGGGCGTAGATTGTGCAAAATGAGGGGGATGTAGAGAGGAAGAGGTTTATGCAGTGACTGGGGTTCTTATATTCACTGACTAAGTAAGCCATCATGAAAAGACACCAAGATCAACACAGTCGTTTTGGCTAGGTGGGGTGGAGAGAGGTGGTGGTAGGTTTAGGGGGGCTGGCAGGATGGCAATCTGCCAGAAACTTTTTTTCACACAAAATAGAATATTTATGTACATATCTTCACCTTGAAGAGTAGCCATAATTGTTTTACTCCTTCTTTTACAGTTTAATAGTTCTCAACTGAAAGATGCACTACCCTCTTCACATATCAACAGAGCCCAGACAAGATTTCTCGACGTACCGAAAGCACCCCCCAGGTTTAACCCAATATTCTTTAACAAGTCTCATTTAAACTTGACAAATTCTGTACACATGAATCTATCAAATAAAAAAAACACATAGACAAGGTATCAGCCACATAGGGCAGCTGTAGTTTTAAATTAGGACTAAAATATGAACAGAAAAATAAGTAATACTGGAATCCGCTCTGTACTAAAGAATACCTACAATAGTTTTTCTGAATCCACACGAATCCCTCCCCTACCTTCAATATCACAATATCATGTAAAAAAAAAAAATGTATCAAAGATAAACAAATTGACTTACCCAGTTAAAAGACAGCTTAAATGTGCTAGTTAAAGTCTGTACATTTCTGATCAGTTCTGAAGAGCCCCTTGGTCACGGGTGCATTATATACATTCTTTAGACTGTATCGGTGTATAGGGTTGGATAAGTGCTGGACATTCCTAGTGTTTGCGGCTGTAAGTGTCTGGAGGGTCCGGGCCTGGGGTCCGGGCTTTGCGGTTGCGGTAATGATGCGTCCACGTTCACGTTGTGGTCCACTCTCTGAGATTGGACCGTAGGCAGTCACTTGGGTATGGTGATGGCTGCATTGGGGTCGGGATTGAAGAGCTCCTTGTAGAGTGGGGGGAAGAGCACATTGACCGTCTCGGGATGAAGCTGCTGGAAGGCCTGTAGCTCCTCGGTGTGGAGAGTACACAGGGCCGACAGCGTGGGGATCCGACCAATCAGCTACAGAGGACAGAGAGGAGTCAGCGGTCAGGGGTGATGGGTCAAGAAGTCTCAGGCTGTACAAACCGCAGCTAAAGCAAAAAAGGCTGTCTAAAATACACTGCCATCCAAGGGTGCAACTTTCACTGGGGAAGGGGGAAATGCCCCCCCCCCCCTCCACATTCTGAAATTGCCTTTTTGTCCCCCCCAGTTTTATCATTGGAATGTGATACAAAACGAGGCAACGGTGTGCTTTAGGACCATGCGGACGCCTCCGAGCGGTCAGGTAAGCTGTTTGGAGTGTTTATCCGATTGGATAAAAAATATATATATAATTGTCCCCCCCATTTTTAAAACCAAAGTTGCACCGCTGCTGCCATCTAACAGTGCCTAGGTGTGACGGTCTTCGATGTGAAGCCTCACAACAGATGTACTGTATGAGGCTCAGTGATCTGAGTGGTGATGCGCCCTACCTTAGCCAGCGTGTCCTCATCCATGTGGTTCTTCTGCATGATGTGCTGCAGCGCAAAGTAGATCTTCTCCTGGAGCTTCTGCACCTTCCTGGGCTCCATCAGCCACGGCCGGTCTGACAAAGAAACACGCAACCACATCACATGTCAATCAATCAATCAAATGTATTTATAAAGCCCTTTTTACATCAGCAGATGGCACAAAGTGCTTATACAGAAACCCAGGCTAAAACCCCAAAGAGCAAGCTCTGCAGATGTAGAAGCACGGTGGCTACGTAAAACTCCCTGTAAAGGCAGGAATCTAGGAATACATTGTGCCTGTCTTACTACTAATAAAGACAGCTTCAGTAATGTCAGTCACTGTGACCGCAGCATTCTCCAGCCAGGCACTGCCTCAGTAAGGTGTGCCTGTAGGTGGCGGCAGAAGGCTAGCTGTGGCTGTGTGTAGTCAGGACTGACCTGTGGAGATGAGCACTGCTGCGGAGAACAGAGCGATCTCCTCCTCAGTGAGCTGCAGAGAGCACAGACTCTTGGCAAAGTCAAACACCGCGCTGACCAGGTCGTCACAGCCTGAGAGAGACAATAGAGAGGCGGTCAATTCATTGTCATAGTTATATCTTGTCCAGGGCATTATGGGTACTGTAGTACATCATGCTACTTAGATGACAGTCGATGAGGTGGTACAGTAGCGCTAGCAGCAGTGCCTTACCTAGTGCTTTGAACATCTGCATGCCGCCGTACTTCCCCTCAAACAGCACTGTGTTGTTGAGCGGGTTAAACGCCCGACACATTCTAACCAGGACCACCTCCAGACAACCTAGATAGAGAGAGAGAGAGATGTTGATGACTTTTTGCTAATCCAATATGTTTTTCATGTTGGTGCTACATCATTGATACATTTCTTTATTTTTTTTTAAAGGATGTGGAAACGTGGTTGTTTCAAGCAGCTTGTTTCCAGTGGGTCAGCAGTGCCAGCTCACCTGACTTGAGCAGAAGGATCTGGTCATTCTGGCACAGCTCCATGAAGCCTGAGATGCGCTTGGCAAACTCCACCACATACTGGATGGCATGGGTGATCTGGATGGCACACTGCTGCCACAGCATGTCTCGCGTCTGCAGAAAAATACACACGTTGGCAAGTTCGGGACTTCTGTGCAGACCTATCGACGCGTGTAATGACAGCTCGTATACACACTTTTCAAACACTGCTATAGCACTTCCGCAAGTGCAAACAAACACAAACCGTATTTAACACACATGTTTATGCCACAGGACTATGCACACAACAAGACACGCAGAATTGTATTTGGGTAAGTCCTCCCTTTTTAACAGTTCAATGAAGTACAATACAGGAATTGGGAAAATGCATACTTAGAAAATAGTCAGCTCCCTCGCTACTCAGAATATCCAAAGTACAATATCAGCAAATTGCTTTTGTGTGTTCTATAGTGTCTGTCTGTAAGATGAATCTCTATGGAGAATATTTCAAAGGGTTCTTCTGTAATGACCCATAATCCATTAGACATAGAGGAATGAGAGAAGTCACGGTGATATAAAGGAACTAGTGCTGTTTCACACACACACACACAGGCGGAGAAAAGGAGCGAGAGAGAGCGATAGAAACAGAAGAAGGAGAAACGAGCAGAGAAAGAGAGAACTTGAGGGGGAAAAAAGAGACAGAAAGAGAGGGGGGGGTGAGATTCTATAGACAACCAGAGTTTGGGAGAGAATGAGGGCAGTTGGTATAGGGATCAAAAGAGACATTGGATGACAATAGAGTTGGGAGGTGCTCAGAGGTTGTACTGTAGGTTAGTGAGCAGTGTAAACTCGGCTGGTCACAAGGAACACACACACACCACATGAGGCTGCTGATGGGAGGATGGCTCATAATAATGGCCGGAAACGGTGCAAATGGAATGGCATCAAACACCTGGAAACCATGGAAACCATTCTCCTGATTCTGCTCCAGTCATTTCCACGAGCCCATCCCCCTCAATTAAGGTGCCACCAACCTCCTGTGAGGTACACACACTAGTCACACTCACTTTGCTCTGGTACATCTTGATGTCATCGTAGGAGTGTGTCTGCCAGGCCAGCTGCTGGAGCTCATCTGCTGTGTACTGACAGGTCTCCAGGTGAGACTTTATAATGTTCTGGGCGATACGATCTATGGAGGGAGAGGGGGTGAAGATACAGAGTCAGACACACTTTGATCGCAATTCGAGCAAAACGGTAGTTTACCATTCATTGTCTATGGAGCATGAAACCGATGAACCGTACACACGCTTAATGAAAACGAACTTTATTCAACTTCCGAAGGCTTCAGTCCTCATGCAACTTTCTATGTAGTCTCGTCCACCAGCCTGGGGACAAAGTTTATTTTTATGTATCTGAATCTGAATTGTAGAAAATAATTGTTGGGGCTAATTGAAACGGGGTGGAGAAAACAGCAGAACGGATCTTTAAAAGAATCAGCTAATGTATTGTGTACCCCCATCCAAGTATGTGACAACTCCAATAGAGAGTGCACTAGTAAAACTGTGTTCAGCTGAGTTGACATTGCAACCTTAGTAAGGCAGGCAACACTCAAGCTTCACTCTGCAATTTGACAGGGTGTTTCTTGCATTGATGGGCTGAGCTTCAATATGATGCAGGGTCAGCTCACTCACTCGCACCAACCCCCCCCCCTGAGAAAGTCTGATCTCAGGTCCCTCACACTGCTTATCACACTGACAGCTTATCACACTTAGCCTCGCCATGACACCTTCCTGTTCAAATCCTCAACTAAGGCCTGGTGTCTTCCTGCCGCGTACAACACTCGGGCCTCATTATGTCATGCACCTAATGTTTTTGAAGGCGGCACTGATGGTCCAATTTAACACCTGTGAATAAACTTAACCCTAACCCTTAGTTACCTAGCTCTCCCATGCTGACATTGCTTGGCGCCAGCTGACTGTCCTGGTAGGAGCTGTAGTTGAACAGGTTGGTCACAGGGGTCAGGTCGTACACAGGCTCCTGTTTTATGTGCTTCATGCCCGCCATGTCCAGGCCTGACTGATCCGGGGAGGGCTGGGTGGAGTCCATACTGTGGTAGTAGCCGCCGGGGGCACCACCGTTCACCTGGCCCTTGGGAAGCTCAATGACGTGGCCGTTGGCGTAGGTGCCTCCGATCTCGTGGTTGAGGGTGTTGAGGCCGTTGGTCAGGCTGGAGGAGTAGACGCGCGCCAGGGCCTCGGCCTCACCAGTCTGCTGCTGCCGCTCATTCAGGATCCGCTGCTGGTGCTTCTGCACCTCAGCGTACAGGCTGTCTCGCTGCTTCTTTGACATGCGACCAAACTTCACCGCTACGCACAGAGGGAGGGATCTTTATTAGTCACATTGTGTTTGGTTTCTCTCTCAGCTTCACCTGTGCTTTTACATTCCAGAGATTACAATAGTATTTGATAATCTTAAAGGGATAGTTCGGGATTTTGTCAATGACGACCTTTTATCTACTTCCATAGAGTCAGAAACTTGTGGATACCATTTCTGTTTCTGCGCCCAGTATGAAGGAAGTTTGAGGTAGTTTCGCAAGCCAATGCGTTAGCGCTATCTTAGTGCAAAGACCGGAAGTCCAGATACAGCTAGCATGCTAGCTGTAACCAAAGACTTTCAGTTTTTGCGCTAAGCTAGTTAGCATTGGCTCGCGAAACTACCTCTAACTTCCTTCATATTGGACGCAGAGACAAAAATTATATCCATGAGTTCAGCTGACTCTAGGGAAATAGATGAAGGGCTTCATTGTCAAAATCACAAACTATCCCTTTAAGTAAGCAAGTGTCTACACTTGTGTTTGTGTATGTATTTGTGTGTACGTTCGTGTGTGTGTGTCGAAGCGGTCTCACCATCTCTGGACATTCCGAGTGCGAGACACTTCTGTAAGCGGCAGTGTTGGCAGCGGTTTCGGTTGGTCCTGTCGATCAGACAGTTCCTCTGGCGAGGGCAGGAGTATGCAGCGTTGTTCTGCTGACTACGTCTGAAGAACCCCTACAGGACAATCGCAAACACGAGCGGTCAGTCAATGTTTTGGAAATAAAGGAAAAGACGTGAAAAGAATACAAAATAATAGAATAGAAGAGATCTCACGGAGAGTAGGAAGGAGACGGCGGAATAGGAAAGAAGATATAAAACAAAATGACAGAGGAGAAGGATGGACAGAGGGAACAACAGAGCTGTGTTGACAACTCACTTTGCAGCCCTCACACGTGATGACTCCATAGTGGATTCCTGATGACTTGTCTCCGCAAATTTTGCATGGTATAACTTCGATTTGGGCTATGGACAGAGAGAGGGGGAGGGGAAAACACACATACCTGAGTTACATAACCGTTTTATTGTATCACACACACTTGCCTGTACTGTACAAGTGTTAATGGCCGCTCAACTTTGCCCCCCACTGTCGGGGGGCTCATTAGTGTGTGTGTGTGTGTGTGTGTGTGTGTGTTTCTGTCACATATGACCCAATGAAGGGGCACAGCACTCCCAATCAGAAGGAACCTCTCCAGTCAGCAGGTCACTGTGACATTGGGACATCCTGTTGATTTTAGCAGTGGTTTTTTGTAGTGGTAATGACAGGAACACTAGTGACAGACTTTGTCATGAGGACGAACAGGGGTCCTTAGATGTAACCCCACTACAATCCTGGGAGCACATCACCAAAGTATCTTCCTTTATTCACTCACTCGCATTGTAAACGTAGTGTACTGTAGGACTGGACTGTGTACTGTAGGTCTGAAATCGCCACACACAGAAACCATTAGGAGTGTACAGTGACCACAGTAACCAGTGTAGCCACTTGGTTCAAGACGGAGAAGGAGAGTGACAGATAGATCAAGCGATAGGTGGCACATATCTGCTGAGACTGCACACTCACTATAAAGAGATTAGACACTCAATCTAATCCTAAATGACTTCCTTCCTCCCAAGCTGTTTCCTTGCGATGCACACTGGCTTATCCAAAGCACCAATTCCCTAATATTCTTTCTGTACCTGAACCTGGTAGACTCAGGTAAGATGGTTATTAAAAGACTAAACAGACATTTCAGGTGATAATAAAACATGTTTTGTTTAGTTACTTTTTTCTTGAAATGTTTCTCTAACTTTACTGCAAGTCAAGCTAGCTTGCACTGCAGAGCAGCAAACGTTAGCTAGTTAAAAGATAGGTTGAATATAAAATAGTGGCTAGCAACCTCAACCTAACAATTACCATCACAATACACTTAAAATGGGAGGCAACAGTTATGTATATATATTTATATACACACGACCATTCAAAAGTTAGGGGGTCACTTAGAAATGTCCTTGTTTTTGAAAGAAAAACATTTTTTCTGTCCATTAAAATAACATAAAATTGATCAGAGGTACAGTGTAGACTTTTTTAAAAAAAATTATTTTTTATTTTTTAATTATATTTTCTCCCCTTTTCTCCCCAATTTTCGTGGTATCCAATCGCTAGTAATTACTATCTTGTCTCATCGCTACAACTCCCGTACGGGCTCGGGAGAGACGAAGGTCGAAAGCCATGCGTCCTCCGAAGCACAACCCAAAAAAGCCGCACTGCTTCTTAACACAGCGCGCCTCCAACCCGGAAGCCAGCCGCACCAATGTGTCGGAGGAAACACCGTGCACCTGGCCCCCTTGGTTAGCCCGCACTGCGCCCGGCCCGCCACAGGAATCGCTGGAGCGCGATGAGACAAGGATATCCCTAGCGGCCAAACCCTCCCTAACCCGGACGACGCTAGGCCAATTGTGCGTCGCCCCACGGACCTCCCGGTCGCGGCCGGCTGAGTGTAGACATTGTTAATGTTGTTAATGACTATTGTAGCTGGATTTTTTAATGGAATATCTACATAGGCGTACAGAGGCCCATTATCAGCAACCATCACTCCTGTGTTCCAATGGCATTTTGTGTTAGCTAATCCAAGTTTATCATTTTAAAAGGCTAATTGATCATTAGAAAACCCTTTGCAATTTTGTTAGCAAAGCTGAAAATTGTTGTCCTGATTAAAGAAGCAATAAAACTGGACTAATTTAGACTAGTTGAGTATCTGGAGCATCAGCATTTGTGGGTTCGAATACAGGCCAGAAACTTTCTTCTGAAACTTGTCAGTCTATTCTTCTGAGAAATGAAGGCTATTCCATGCGAGAAATTGCCAAGAAACTGAAGATCTTGTACAACGCTGTGTTCTACTCCCTTCACAGAACAGCGCAAACTGTCTCTAGCCAGAATAGAAAGAGGAGTGGGAGGCCCCGGTGCACAACTGATCAAGAGGACAAGTACATTAGAGTGTCTAGTTTGAGAAACAGACTCCTCAAGTCCTCAACTGGCAGCTTCATTAAATAGTAAACACAAAACACCAGTCTCAACGTCAACAGCGAAGAGGCGACTCCGGGATGCTGGCCTTCTAGGCAGTTGACAGTGCATGCCATAGCAAACACCAAGCCATGCGATCGAAGCTCCGAGACAGGATTGTGTCGAGGCACAGATCTAGGGAAGGGTACCAAAATATTTCTGCAGCATTGAAGGTCCCCAAGACAGAGCTCCAACGTTCCTCTGTGGAGATGGGAGAACCTTACAGAAGGACAACCATCTCTGCAGCACTTATGGTAGAGTGGCCAGACGGAAGCCACTCCGGCAGTAAAAGGCACATTACAGCCCGCTTGGAGTTTGCCAAAAGGCACCTAAAGGACTCTCAGACCATGAGAAAAAAGATTCTCTGGTCTGATGACACCAATATTGATATTTTTGGCCTGAATGTCAAGCGCCACATCTGGAGGAAACCTGGCACCATCCCTGCGGTGAAGCATGGTGGTGGCAGCATCATGCTGTGGGGATGTTTTTCAGCGGCAGGGACTGAGAGACTAGTCAGGATCGAGGGAAAGATGAAAGGAGCAAAGTACAGCAATATCCTTGATGAAAACCTACTCCAGAGTGCTCAGGACCTCAGACTGGTGCGAAGGTTCACCTTCCAACAGGACAACGACCCTAAGCACACTGCCAAGACAACGCAGGAGTGGCTTCAGGACAAGTCTCTGAATGTCCTTGAGTGGCCCAGCCAGAGCCCAGACTTGAACCCAATCGAACATCAATGCAGAGACCTTAAAATAGCAGTGCAGTAACGCTCCCCCATCCAACCTGACACGAGATTGAGAGGATCCGCAGAGAAGAATGGGAGAAACTCCCCAAATACAGGTGTGCCAAGCTTGTAGTGCCATTCCCAAGAAGACTCGAGGCTGTAATCACTGCCAAAGGTTGTGTACAAAGTACTGAGTAAAGTGTCTGAATACTTATGTAAATGTGATATCGGTTTTTTTCAACCAGTTTTTGCTTTGTCATTATGGCTTATTGTGTGTATATTTTTATTTCATCCATTTTAGAATAAGGCTGTAACATAACAAAATGTGGAAAAAGTCTAGGTGTCTGAATACTTTCCCGAATGCACTGTATATATACAGTACCAGTCAAAAGCTTGGACACACCTACTCATTCCAGGGTTTTTCTTTATTTTTACTATTTTCTACTTTGTAGAATAATAGTGAAGACATTAAAACTTTGAAATAACACATATGGAATCATGTAGTAACCAAAAAAGTGTTAAACAAATCAAAATATATTTTATATTTCAGATTCTTCAAAGTAGCCACCCTTTGCCTTGATGACAGCTTTGCACACTCTTGGCATTGTCTCAACTAGTTTCATGAGGTTATCACCTGGAATGCATTTCAATTAACAGGTGGGTTGTTAAAAGTTAACTGGTGGAATTTCTTTCCTTTTTAATGTGTTTGAGCCAATCAGTTGTGTTGTGACAAGGTAGGGGTAGTATACAGAAGATAGCCCTATTTGGTAAAATACCAAGTCCATATTATGTCAGGAACAGCTCAAATAAGCAAACAGAAACGACAGTCCATCATTACTTTTAGACATGGTCAGTCAATACGGAAAAAAAGAACTTTAAGAGTCTCTTATAAAATGGGTTAAAGTCATGTATAGTATCCCTAGTTGTAAAGTAGTAAATAACTTATCTGAAAGTTTTAAACTCTCAAGGAGTTAAACAAGGTTGCCCACTATTGGCATAGCTATGCTGGTTGAGAGAATGCCAAGAGTGTGCAAAGCTGTCAAGGCAAAGGGTGGCTATTTGAAGAATCTCAAATATAAAATTTGATTTGTTTAAGACTTTTTTGGTTACTATATGATTCCAAATGTGTTATTTCATAGTCTTGATATCTTCACTATTCTTCGACAATATATTAATTAGTCAAATAAAGAAAAACCCTTGAATGAGTAGGTGTTTCCCAACTTTTGACTGGTACTGTACACATATATATATATATTTTTTAAATTATTATTTGTATTAATATTTTCCCCTAACCCTACTACCCCTCCCCTAATTGGAGTAAACTAATGGACAACAACACCTAGGCTTCTACTTCCAGCTTATATATACATTTTATGGACACAATGCATTTTACAGTAGTTATCTTTTGTTTTTAATCCAATCCTTGAGCTTCCCTCAACCCCTCCCATCTATCTCTCAAGACCATCCAGTTTTTCTATTTGCCATATATTTTTCAACTGTGCTGTGATGTTTCACAAAAGTTCTGAACCTTTCTATTCTCATCGATTTTACAGATTGTAAATGAAATATTTTTTTTTTGGCCAAAAGTATTATTCAATTATTAATCGATTGTTCCAGTCCTTCAGTCATTCCTGAACCTGCGACCAAAAACAAGCTACAAATGGACAGTACCAAAAAAAATTATCTAATGATTGTCTCTTCACAGCAAATGTTGCAGAGCTGGGATGGTTGTATTCCCCATATATATAAAATTATATTGGTTGCAAGAATTTTGTATGATCATTTAAATAGACAAATATATGTTTTGAACCGGGTGTCGTTTTATGTATCAGTTCATAAAGCATGTGCCACGGAATCGGTACATCGAAAATCTCTTCCCAACTGTTTTGCAATCTATATGGCACAGCTGTCATTTTTTTGGTCCTTAAATGAAACTGGTATATTTTTTATTTATCACAATTTTCTTTAACAAATGTTGGTCTATAATGCAGAGCCTAAAGACAAGTTCCTTACTTTTTTAAAAACTTTTTAAAAACTTTTTACTTCCACTTGCCTCTTCCATTTTTACGGTAATGCCGTAAAAATTTATTGTAAATCTGTGTGACATAAATAGGACTGGTGGAGTTATGATATAATTTACAAAGATTATACTTTTTTAAACATGTTTATTATTTAACATCACTACTCACTTATAGTAATGGTTAATTGTTTACAAGTTGCTAGCTATACCATAAAGCCATCACCAAAAACAACATATTTTCATCTTCCCTGTTTTGGTAACTTGGACTAAAGACGACGCAAAGATTGAACATTTTCAAAGTATGCGGTGTCCGTCTTCCATTGACATCCGGCACAACGTAATGGAGTGTTTATGGGAATTATGAACAAGGATTTAGGACTCTATTCAATCTGTATCGCTGAAGCGTTACAGATTGCATGTTAGAAATTTAGCGGTCATTTCCAATTGAGGCGACATATGCAGCATTTACCATGAATGCAGTCTCTGTTAACACGGGAACATTGCCTTTAAATTTCAATTACGCTGTAACGCAGAACGTCTGTGAGACGGATTGAATATAGCCCTATTTTCAGTTTCTTAAACAGTAATATTCCACAAATCTACGAGAATGAATAGCCTTCAGATTTAGTCTGAAACAGATAAAAACACATAGCACTTTGATGACCCTGAGAATAGCACAAAACTACTAAAAACAAGGGATCCCAACTGGGTTGTGTTCATTTGGAACCAAACGGAAGAAGAATGGACAGAAACAGGAAGGGACTACCTGGATTTGTCCAATAAAAAATACAAGTTTTCATTTTTCATTGCAAACATTATTTTTACGTGTGCCCTAATGAACACAACCAATTATTCATTACGATCTGTGGTAGAGCAATAGCAGAAAAACTGTACACTGTACAAAGTACACAGAGAAATGACATCTAACGTTTTAGCCTATGAATGTAGTAATTTGTGGTCAAAGGCAATGTCCAAAAGTATGTCTTACCTATGGCATCCGTTTTCATTCTCCACGGAGACACATGCATAAACACATGTAGCCTACACACACCGCTCTGTGTTGCAGCTACAACAGGATAACAGGTGTTTTAATGTGCGTGTGGTAATGATTGTGTGCATATGCGTGTTGTGTGGGTGTCTGATTGGTTTACGTCACTGCATTAGCAGTGTTTATGGAGTGTGTGTATGTGGTTTGTATGTCATCTGTGTGTGTATAGTGTCATAATGGGATTAGCTCAGGGAGATAATGACTACTCAGAGTTGTCTGCTGCCTAAGCTGGAGCTGTCTTGTACCTCTTTACCCAGGGAGGGATGTCCCACTCCCCCCACAAAGCCTGAGTAAGAGAGGCTCCGACTGCGGGTTTAATGACCCTGACCCCTGTAACCACGGAGTCTAAGACCATGTGGTGACACAAGATCCTGACCCCACACGACCCAGGACACTATTATGTTCCAGACAGAATCAGCAAGATAGACAGAAACTGAAAGATTGAAGATAACAATGTCCGAATTCATGTATGGGTTATGGAGACTCCATATACTGTAACAGTCTTTGTAACATTCTTTCTGGTGTGGTCAGCCACAGAGGAGGTACAGTAGGGGTTAAAACTGATGAGGGGTAAGACAAGGCCCTCTTGAGAGCTGAAAACCCTCAGCAGACAGGACAGTTTGTGCTTACCCCCATTTATATAATCTTCCACTTATTCCTTTCCCTTATCGATTTACAAGCCCTACATACCCATTGTGAACGCGAGTCATTAACTGTGTGTTCAGGGGGTGTGTGTATGTGTGTGTGTGTGGACTGGGACTGTGAGTGTCATGAAGGAAGGACTCTCTGGGTTTGTTCTAGAGGTGACCCATTTCCACCAGTTCCTGGCCAGTGACAAACTGGGTCAGCGCAGCGGGCTGGACTGGGCCGGACTGGGAAGGAACACACACAGTGTGATGCAGTGAAGATGTCTATTTATAGTGTGAAAAACAGGTCAGTTGTGCCTCAGGAAATGGCCGTAATAAACAGAGAACAACACTCTTTGTGTTTGTGTGTGTGTTCAGCCGCTCTCATTTACAACCACGTTCTGCTATATTCCCCAGAATGTCTCTTTGTAGCTCCTTTAGGAACAACTCCTAATTGAACCAAGTATGGACATCTTAAAAACGCATTTATCAACTGACCAGTCTACAGTTTATAATAACGTTTTGAGGGGTGTGTGAACCGACGAAGATTATAATCCGGCTGTCAGTGTTTCTGTGTTCATGTGGGTGAGTGTGTATGAGTGTGTAAGCTTTTGGGTGATTTTGTGTATGTGAATTTGTGTGTAGGCGTCTGTATTCTTATATGTGTGTTTGAGAGTGTATGTGTGTGTCTCTGTGTGTGTTAGAGATTGTGTGTGTGTGTGTGTGTGTGTGTGTGTGTGTATAGCCACCGGGCCTGTCAGGTGGAATAAGGAGCCAGTCGTGACAGCTTGGCTGTTGCTAAGACGACCACCCACTCGCTTCTGTCGTCTGGCTGTCAGAGCAATGATTTGCTGAGCTGTCACACACACGCCTACAGGAAGTGATGTCACCAAACTCTAGAGTATTTCTTGCTTACTATCACCATCCTACCCTTCTTACTGCCTCCTCTCACTTGGTGCACCAACACTATGGTCGCAAGTCAAATCAAGTGTCTCTAAAACTGTATTTACGTAGTAGTAATGCAGACAGGTACATTGAGTGCAGTTACTACTGTATATATAGAACACCTGCTTCAGGATCCTATTCTACATGAGTTTAGAACAGATAGATAGCATATAGATAGCAGATAAATAGCTGCATGAATGATTCCTAGGCCCTCTGACTGGCTGGCTGTGTGGGCGTGGCTGCCCTTTGACCCTCTGACTGGCTGGCTGTTTGTTATCTAAAGGTTATGTAAGAGTGCAGCGCTGGCGATTCCATGGCTAAGAGGAGCTCAGCCACACAATCTCCTCAAAGGGAGAGAGAGAGAGAGAGAGAGAGAGAGCAAGAGAGAGTAAGAGAGAGACACAGACACCAACAAACAGACAGGTGGGTTACAGTAAAGTAAGGGAGACAGTTTTGTAGGGTAGTCTGGTTGGTGCAGTGAGTGATGTTTAGTGAACTGGCACGTGGAGTGTGTTAATTGATTTTTAATGAAGTGAGGAACTCCACTCAGTCTCCTGGGTTCCCAACTCTCTAAATAGAGCCTTAATAGCTTCGTTAGAGGAGATGGAGCATCCGTACATGAGCACTGGCTTACCATAACTCAATTTATAAAGAACACACACACACACACCACACACACACACACCACACACACACACACACACACACACAACACACACACAACACACACACACACACACACACACACACCACACACACACACAACACACACACACACACACACACACACACACACACCACACACACACACACACACACACCCACACACACACACAGCAAGACAACATCAACACCTGAAATTGCCATGTGGTCTCCTGATTAAATGGGCGGAAGTTGAAGTTGATGTGCTTGATGTACATATCCCAGAAAACTTCAAAATAGATAAGATGTCGAAACTGTGGAGAGGGTAATACCTGTCCATCTACGGGAAAATTACCCAGATTAATGTTCTATTGATATCGCAGGTTCCATATTTATTCATGGCTCTACTGACTCCAGGAGAGTCCTTTTTCAAGCCATGCAAGACATTTTTTGATTTCTTTTTGATTTGGAATGGCAAACCATTAAACGGCCACCGTTATATTATGAACATGAGTTAGGAGGGTTAAAACGAGGAAATATTAAGGCATTAAACCTCTCTCGAGATGATATTTAAATCCAAACTGGTTTTGCAGCAGACTACTAAGAGAGGCACATCCAAGGTTCAAAGTGGTCTTTTTGCCGTTATACAGATTAAAACCAACCATTTCCGGTGGATTGATAACGGATCCCTGCTTAAAGTATGATCCTTTTTAAATGAAGCAATACAGAGTTGGTTACAATTCCAATTTTATCCTCCAGAAGAGGCAGAACAAATATTACAGCAAATAATATGCCTAAAACTCCAATGTACTAATAGAGGAAAGATCAAATTTCTTGGGAGAAATGCATAAAATATCATCTTTCTGAATGACATTGTAAATAAGGATGGTAAAATTGTCACACAAGCTATTAACAAAGGTGCTTGGAGATGTATATTCAATCGCAAATTATAACCAACTCATTGAAGCTCTGCCACAAAAATGGAAGAGGCAATTACTCAAAAGAGAAAGGAATTAAATAATTTGTCTGCCTCCAATGAAAAACAATGCATGGCCTAAAATGATAAATTGTCAAATGTATCAGTTTCACTTAAAGTTGAGAGGTTTGATAACTATGCCGCTTCAAATGCAAGATTGGGAACAGGTTTTTTATGTGCCAAAACCATGGCATCGGGTTTATGAACTGATATACAAAACAACAACTGAAGCATCAATCCGTTCTTTTCAATTGAAACTATGATATAAATCTGCATCACTTATGATGGCACAACATGCAGAGGGATGTCACCGGTCACCATTCCTTTTCCTGGTAGCCATCGACTGGATCATGAGAAAGACGACAGGGAACAGGCGAAACGGCATACAGTGGTTTCTATGGACACAGTTTGACGACCTCAACTTTGCAGACGATCTAGCACTCCTGTCACACAGTCAATAGCAAATTCAAGATAAAATACCAGACCTGGACACCACATCCTCCCAACTAGGACTCCATATCCACAGAAACAAAACCAAGATAATAAGGCTCAACAACTGTTCAGCCCCTGGTTCGACCGTGATCTTGCAGTTACTCCACCTCCAAGAATTGCATTTGGCGAAAGGCTCGGCACAAGCACACTCAGGCTGACTGGCTCTCGTTTAGGCAAATGAGAAATAAGTGCACTCAGGCTATCCGGAAGGCCAAAGGTAGTTACTTTAAGGAGCAGTTATCTCTCTGTGGGTCTAACCCCAAGACGTTCTGGGAAACGGTTAAAGACCTGGAGAATAAACCCTCCTCCTCACAGCTGCCCATGCCTCTTAATGTTGATGTGGTTGTTACTGACAAGAAGCACATGGCTGAGCTCTTTAATCACCACTTCATTAAGTCAGGATTCCTATTTGACTCAGCCATGCCTCCTTGCCCATCCAACATTTCCTCATCTCCCACCCCTTCTAATGAGACTATCCCCGATGCTTCTCTCCATATTCCCCCTGCCCCGCTACAAAGTTTCTCCCTGCAGGCAGTCACTGAGTCCGAGGTGCTAAAGGATCTCCTTAAACTTGACCCCAAAAATCCATCTGTGTCAGATGGTTTAGACCCTTTCTTCTTTAAGGTTGCTACCTCTATCATCGCCAAGCCTGTCTCTCCTTTTTGGGGAGGTTCCCATTGCTTGGAAGGCAGCCACGGTTCGTCCTTTATTTAAAGGGGGAGATCAAGCTGATCCTATCTGTTATAGGCCTATTTCTATTTTGCCCTTTTTATCAAAAGTGTTGGAAAAACTTGTCAATAATCAACTGACTGGCTTTCTTGATGTCTATAGTATTCTCTTGGGTATGCAATCTGGTTTCTGCTCAGGTTATGGACGTGTTACTGCAACCTTAACGGTCCTCAATGATGTCTCTATTGCCCTTGATTCTAAGCAATATTGTGCTGCTATTTTTATTGACCTGGCCAAAGCTTTTGATACGGTAGACCATTCCATTCTTCTGAACCAGCTAAGGAGTACTGGTGTCTCTGAGGGGTCTTTGGCCTCGTTTGTTAACTACCTCTCTCAAAGAGAGCAGATTTTCTGACTTTATAAACTGCAGTCTCAGCCACTGCCTGTCACCAAGGGAGTACCCCAAGGCTCGATCCTAGGCCCCACGCTCTTCTCAATTTACATCAACAACATAGCTCAGGCAGTAGGAAGCTCTCTCATCCATATATATGGCCCCTCCCCAGATTTTGTGTTAAATGCTCTACAACAAAGCTTTCTTAGTGTCCAACAAGCTTTCTCTACCCTTAACCTTGTTCTGAACACCTCCAAAACAAAGTCATGTGGTTTGGTTTCCTCTATCGTAATCGCGCCTCTTTCACGCCAGCTGCCAAACTAACCCTGATTCAGATGACCATCCTACCCATGCTAGATTACGGAGACACAATTAATAGATCGGCAGGTAAGGGTGCTCTAGAGCGGCTAGATGTTCTTTACCATTCGGCCATCAGATTTGCCACCAATGCTCCTTATAGGACACATCACTGCACACTATACTCCTCTGTAAACGGGTCATCTCTGTATACCTGTCACAATACCCACTGGTTGATAGTTATTTATAAAACCCTCTTAGGCCTCACTCCCCCCTATCTGAGATATCTACTGCAGCCCTCATCCTCCACATACAACACCCGTTCCGCCAGTCACATTCTGTTAAAGGTCTCCAAAGCACACACATCCCTAAGTCGCTCCTCTTTTCTGTTTGCTGCAGCTAGCGACTGGAACGAGCTGCAACAGACACTCAAACTGGATAGTTTTATCTCAATCTCTTAATTCAAAGACTCAATCATGGACACTCTTAGACAGTTGTGGCTGCTTTGTGTGATGTATTGCTGTCTCTACCTTCTTGCCCTTTGTGCTGTTGTTTGTGCCCAATAATGTTTGTACCATATTTTGTGCCGCTACCATGTTGTGTTGCTACGATGTTGTTGTTATGTTGTGTTGCTACCATGCTGTGTTGTCATGCGTTGCTGCCTTGCTATGTTGTAGTCTTAGGTCTCTTTATGTGTATAGTGTTGTCTCTCTTGTTGTGATGTGTGTTTTGTCCTATATTTATATTGTATTCATTTATTTTAATCCCAGGCCCCCATCCCTGCAGGAGGCCTTTTGCCTTTTGTTAGGTCTTCATTGTAAATACGAATTTGTTCTTAACTGACCTGTCTAGTTAAATAAAGGTTAAATAAAACAACAAATCCAAATGTCCAATCACCCTCAAAGAACCACTGGAGGATGTGATCCCCTTCACCTACCTGGGCAGCATTATCATCAAACAAGGCATGGCAGGTAGCATAGCATTTATGAGCGTTGGGCCAGCAAGACAAAGGTTGCTGTTTTGAATCCCTGAAATGGCAAGGTGGAAAAATCTGCTGTTCTGCCCTCGAGCAAGGCAGTTAACCTCCAACAACCACTGCTCCCCGGGTGCCGATGACGTCGATTAAGGCAGCCCCATGCACATCTCTGATTCAGAGGGTTTGGATTAAATGCAGAAGACACATTTCGGTTGAATGCATTCAGTTGTGCAACTGACCAGGTATCCCTAACTGAGGAGGATGTAAAGGCCAGACAACAAAAAGCAAGAATAACCTTAGTTTCCCTAAGAAACATCTGGAGCTCCAAGAATATAAACACACAAATCTGTCTTTTCAACAGCAATGTTAAGTCAGTGCTGCTGTATGGCTTGGAAACATGGAGGACAACTAAAGTCACAATAACAACAACCTTCATAAACAAGTGCCTGCGACGCATCCTTAACAACAAATGGATGGACAGAGTCAGTAACATTGACCTGTGGGAGCCCACCAACCAGGTATCGGTGGAAGAGGAGATCCAGAGGAGAAGATGGGGATGATGATGATGATGATGATTCGGCCACACCCTTTGAAAGCCCCCCCCTCCAACATCACCAGGCAAACTCTATCGTGGAACTCACAAGGGGAAAAAAAGAGGGCTCCC
Organism: Salvelinus sp. IW2-2015; assembly: GCF_002910315.2. Taxonomy (NCBI): domain Eukaryota; kingdom Metazoa; phylum Chordata; class Actinopteri; order Salmoniformes; family Salmonidae; genus Salvelinus; species Salvelinus sp. IW2-2015. The sequence continues at coordinate 9,616,033 of NC_036872.1, forward strand.
GAGAAAGACTTGGAGGCAGGAGCTTGAGGCAGATACAAGGAGAACCAGTATGGGGTGGAACGAGCCTGAGAACACTGCCTAGAACAGTGATGGAGAGGAGTCGTCAATGCAGTGGTGGAAAATGTACCCAATTGTCATACTTGAGTACAAGTAAATATACCTTAATAGAAAATGACTCAAGTAAAAGTGAAAGTCACTCATTAAAATGTTTCTTGATTATTTGGTTTTAAATTTACTTAAGTGTCAAAAGTAAATGTAATCGATATACTTAAGTATCAAAATAAATCATTTTAAATTCCTTTTATTAAGCAAAACAGACGGCACGATTTTCTTCTTGTTTCTTTTATTTACGGATAGACGGGCACATTCCAACACCAAGACATCATTTACAAACGAAGCGTTTGTGTTTAGTGAGTCCGCCAGATCAGAGGTAGTAGGGATGACCAGGGATGTTCTCTTGATAAGTGCAGGAATTGGACCATTTTCCTGTCCTGCAAAGCATTCAGAATGTAACGAGTACTTTTGGGTGTCAAGGAAAATGTATGGAGTAAAAAGTACATTATATTCTTTAGGAATGTAGTGGAGTAAAAGTAAAAGTAGTCAAAAAATATAAATAGTAAAGTAAAGTACAAAAAACCACTCCAAGTAAAAATACTTTAAAGTACTACTTAACACCACTGCGTCGATGCCCTATGTTCCCAAAGGAGCGATGGGCCTAAGTAAGTCATTCTCGCCACAAAGAGCATGCTCAATATATATGGCAATGAACAGTCAGCCCTGTTCAGACTCGAGGAAACATAATCAATAGATCATCCCTTTTGGTTCTGTCCTTCGGTGGCTCACTTTTGGAATCAGGTCCAAGACTGGTTGTTAAGTCATAATTTCTGTGTTCAGATGGACCTACAAACAGTACTGTTAGGAGATCTGAAGAACCACGATCAAACAATTGGAAATGTGTTTATACTCTTAGGTAAACAATTTATTTTGGGGGCAATCTCGATAGAAATGGTACAAATAGAGAGGTTTAGACACTCGTAAGACACCACAGTAAAATAGAAGGATGTTTGCAAAAGGAAATAGTACAATGGTAGTTGACTCGGAAAGATGGGTTAGTCTGTGGAAATCTGAGTGTTGGAATTAAGATTAGAGTGATTGGTTGATTGGCTGATTAACTTGGAATCCAGTATGATTAGGAAATAAACATTATATATTGAACTGTAATGTTTTCCACCAAGTCCTTCAACTAGGAAAGAGGGGAGTAGGAGCATAATAAAACATATATAAAAAGGGGATTAGAAATTATGCAGTAATGGTATTTGATAGACTCCTATTCTATCTGCTAATTTCATAGCTGATCCACCCCCCCCCCCCCCCAAGAAACAACACCAATACCAAGCGCAATACCAGCCCTTATTAGAACAGCAATAAACTGTGGGGTGATCTTTCTACCACTAGGTGTTGCTGTATTTCAACAGCCGTAGCGGCTATTTGTGTCAGCGTGAACAGGAGGGGCAGATTGGACATGCATGTTTCATCTATTAACTAGAGGGGACTAGCTACAAAAAAAACACACCCGGGGCTGTACTATGTTCAGCATGCTGTTACATGGGATGGGACCGTGGAGTAGCAACAATAGGGGTTATGTAGCTACTTGCGTTGCTGCTCACACACACACACTCCCAGACCCTCGCACCTGTGTTTTCACTAAGGTCAGCAACGGCTACATTGACCCACTTGGACGGCTCTGGCATCATGGCAGCAGCCGGGTATTGTAGGTAATTACTCAGACCTGTCTGTATGGTTGGCACTGTCTCCATGGTCTCCGTACACTCTGCTGGAGTGAAGAATAACACAGGGCAGGCAAGCAGGGAACTATCCCCCCTCCCCCTTCCCTCCCGATGCCTGCCTGTGTTGTGGGGCAAACATGTCTTTGTCCAGTTGACAGTAGCCATGATGCATCAAGGATGTTAGTTACTCCCCCCTTGCCCTCCTCCCCTCCCTTATGTGTAAGAGGGCACAGGCTCGTCCAGTTTGCCGCAAGGCTGCAATGCTCTGTGGGTAATTGCTCATGGGGCAGGTCTGGGATCAGCTGCGCTGGGCTCATGGAATCCAGCTCTGTGCTCCTATTGTACACCCCAGAGAGGGAACAGAAGGGGGCCACTGGCTGACATTCAACGCATCGATTCACACACACAGACACACATGCACGCGCACAGAACTGTACATATGTATACACACGTACAAATGCACTCATACGTACGCACATGACAGTGTTTCTACAGTGCTCATGTAGCGTTGATACATCCTATGTTTTAACTACAACTGTGTGCATGAGTATACAGTATTTTTCTCCATCCTGTGGAGTATTTCCCACGTCTCCCTTGCATGCCTCCACCCCCCTGCCCACTAGAAATGAAGCCCACACAACACATTGTGGGGTTCCTAGTGAGTGGCCCTGAGATGGGGAGGCATGCAAAGGAGGCGTGGGAAATACTCCACAGGGTAGACCCAATCCCATCGCCCCCAACCCATCCCTCCCACTCCCTGCCCCCTCAGGTCTACCTCTCAAGTACACTGTGCCATCTCCTTCCCAACACCATCCTCTGTGACTTGTAAGGCCTCTCCGGGCTTGACCTCTGACCTTTCTTTCAGGCCTGAGAGAGAGAGAGAGGGGGGGGGGGTGCATCGGACTGGAAGGAACAAGTCCAAGGATGATGTGTGTGACCACAGCACCTGGTCTCTCCCCCTCTACTCTGAGAGCAGGGGTAGCCTACACACTGTGTACAGAGATAATGATAAGAATGATCCAAATCATGTATTTTCTGGAGTGTACAAAAATAAGTAAACGCCTGGAGCACATGGAGGCATGGACACACACACTGTCATCGTAGCATCCCACCTATTCTGGTTTGAGAAAAAATGATTTTGTTGTCACTGCCTGCTCCTTAACCCTCCCTTAACCTCACACTGTTCTTCCTATGGTCTTAATCCTAATTGTAGATGACATTGTGTGTGTGTGTGTTTGTGTGTGAGAGAGGGGGAGGGTAGGACTAATAGGGAGAAAGAGAGCGAAAACAAGAGAGCTATAGCATTAAAAACCTGCAGATTCTACCACATCTTGGTTGGAGGACACTAGCGAATCACATGGACCCAAAGGAATGGAGGCTAAACATATCAATTATACTAAAATAAGTGTTACCGTAATCCACAGACAAATTAGTGGGCATACACAAATATGCGGACCAAACTACAAGGGGAACCAAACTACAACACTTGCCGTGTGTTGAGAGAGAGAGAGAGAGCGTGAGAGAGAGAGAATGTGTGTGTGTGTGTGTGTGTGTGTGTGTGTGTGTGTGTGTGTGTGTGTGTGTGTGTGTGTGTCTCTCTCAGGGATGGACGCTAATAGCTCGCCTCAGGCCACAATTTAACTCAGTCTAACAAGGTTTTCCCCAAAGTGGCCCCAGGGGCATCTTTCGCAAAGAGCCAAATTGATCACAAAGACAATCAAAGTGTTCGCTTCACCTGCACTCTCGCTTTCCCTCTCTCTCTCACAGACACACAATATCAGTATTTTATGAAAATTAATATGAAGGCACTGCTTAAAACAAAGAGGCTATAATGAAATATTACTTATTTTTTTATATAAGGACACTATTCAGAGCACTGAGGTTAGAGAAGACCTGGGTTAAAATACTATTTGAAATCTTTCAAATACTTTGAGCGTTTGCTTTGGCCTGTCTGTGGTACCAGATGGGCAGGGTTTATAGTTGTGGGAGCTACCAGCAGGTCAGTACCAGCAGATCTGCTACTGAGGTTCAAGATGAAGTGCAGCTCACAAGAGAGAAATAGAACTGATGATGCCCTGGAGAATTTCCTCAATGAGATTAGCTACTGACGCTAACACAGGCTAATCTTTGCCACTCACAAAACGCTAACCCCTATTAGAAGCTCATCCATATAGTTGACACAGTAAGTGCTATAAGTATGCTACCACAAACTTCCTTCTATGGAATACGATGGTGGGCAATACCTTTTTAATAGCAGCTAATTGAGTTGTAGAATACACATGCTAAATGCATAATATAAAATAGTCTTCAGAAAAGAGCTTTAGGTAACTAAAAAGGAGTTGCATCCATGGTAGCCATGGTCACCTTCTATACGACGCTATTAAGTGCACAGAAATTACACCTAGTTTCCTCCCAGGACATAGTAAAGTCTGGAATGTAACAGGGACATAACGCAACACCACAGTGCCTTCAGAAAGGATTCACACCCCTTGACTTTTTCCACATTTTGTTGTGTTACAGCCTGAATTTAAAATGGATTCAATTGCAACTTTGTGTCACAATACACTATAATGTCAAATTGGAATTATGTTTTTATAAATGTTTACAAATGAATTACAAATAGAAAGCTGAAATGTATTGAGTCAATAAGTATTCAACCCTGTTGTTATGTCGAGCCTGAATAAGTTCAGGAGTAAAAATGTGCTTAACAAGTCACATAATAAATTGCATGGACGCACTCTGTGTGCAATACTAGTGTTTAACATGATTTTTAAATGACTACTGCGTCTCTGTACCCCACAAATACAATTATCTGTAAAATACTGTATAGAAAGGCTTATGTTTGGGGCAAACACATCACTGAGTACCCCTCTTCATATTTTCAAGCATGGTGGTGGCAGCAACATGTTATGGGTATGCTTGTCATCGGCATCGACTAGGGAGTTTTTTAGGATAAAAAGAAATGTAGAGCTAAGCACAGGCAAAATCCTAGAGGAAAACCTTGTTCAGTCTGTTTTCCAACAGACACTGGGAGACAAATTCACCTTTCAGCAGGACAATTACCTAAAACACCAGGCCAATTATACAGTGGTTGCTTACCAAGATGACATTGAATGTTACTGAGTGGCCTAGTTACAGTTTTGACTTAAATCGTCTTGAGAATCTATGGCAAGACATGAAAATGACTGTCTAGCAATGATCAACAACCATCTTGATAGACCTAAAGAATAATGGGCATATATTGTACAATCCAGGTGTGCAAAGCTCTTGGAGACCTACCCAGAAATAATCCCAGCTGTAATCACTGCCAGAGGTGATTCAAAACATGTATTGACTCAGGGGGTTGAATACTTATCTAATCAAAATATATTCGTGTTTTATTTTCCGTTAATAATTTTAAAAAAAAGTGAGAATGGTGGAGGCTACTGTAATGCCTCTAGAAAGTACAGCTAAGGGTTCTGCCTGACTTCACACTGTGTCCAAGAAAAAGACACCGCATAGACGCATGCACGCACACAGATGGTGAATTGCACACATCCAGAAAGCTGAATTAACCGCTCACATGATCTGATTGTACGATCACACGATCTGACTGTCTTTATTTTTTTCCTTTCCCTCTCCCGTCCCTCTTTCCCTCTCCCGTCCCTCTTTCCCTCTCCCGTCCCTCTTTCGTCCCTCTTTCGTCCCTCTTTCCCTCTCCCGTCCCTCTTTCCCTCTCCCGTCCCTCTTTCCCTCTCCCGTCCCTCTTTCCCTCTCCCGTCCCTCTTTCTTCCTTACCTGTTCTTGTATCCACGTGACTCACGTCATGATGACTACCACCCACAATAGACACGTCTAGTTACTACTGAACAAAAGTGAGCTGATGAGATCAAAGTTCATTCCCATAGTGCACCACATCACACTCCACCATACTAGCAGGGTGCCTCTGCTACCACCACCAGCCAGCGTATGGATACACTGCATAATTGAGAGATACTTCCAGTGTGTTTAACAAGGACATTCTAAAGAGAGAAAGGCTACTTCTTTAACTCAGGGTCAGGCAGCACTGGGGCGATAGCAAGAGATCCCTCACAGCCAATATAAACTAGATGCAATGTACTGCTAGTCACACACACACACTCTCTCTCTCTTTCTCACACACACACCCCACTGACTGAACATATTCCATCCCTCTCAGCGGGGTATCGCATACAATCCCTCAGACACCGAGGAATAAAATCAACAGCAGTCGCTAAGTAAGCGCGCTTGGATGCCACCCTCACGCTCAGAACCACTGGGACCACACACTGATAGAGAAGCACGGTCTACAGGCTGCTGTTAACCACATTATCTCAAACACACTGATAAGTCAAACATGCAACAGCAGGCAGACACACACACACAAACCCTCACACACACATTAGCTCTCTTAATTTGAGTTGAGAGCACAAGTGATGGAAGAGCAGACAGGTCGAGTGAGGAGAGACAGGGACACAGGGTTAGAGCAAGAGCAGTAGTGTAAAGTAACTAAGTCAAATGTCTTTCAAGTACTACTTAAGTCGTTTTTTGGGACCATCTATACTTTACTATTTCTATTTTTGACAGCTTTGGCTCCACTACATTCCAAAAGAAAATATGCACTTTTTACTCCCATACATTTTCCCTGACACCCAAAAGCACGTGTTACATTTTGATTGCTCAGACAGGACAGCAAAATGGTCCAATTCACACACCATCAATATAACAAGTTGTCATTCCTACTGCCTCTGATCTGGCAGACACACTAAACACAAATACTGTGTTTGTAAAATATGTCTGAGTGTTGGAGTGTGCCCCTGACTGTCCATAAAAAATAAAAATCGGGCCGTCTGCTTTGGTTAATATCAGGAATTTGATGAATAGCTGTTACTTTTTAGTTTTACTCAAGTATGACGGTTGAGTACTTTTTCCACCACTGTACTTAAGTATATTTAAAACCAGAAACTTTGAGAATTTTACTCAAGTAGTATTTTACTGGGTTACTTTCACTTTTACTTGAGTAATTTTCTATTAAGGTATCTTTTCTTTACTTTTCCTCAAGTATGACAGTTGAATACTTTTCCACCACTGACCAAGAGACAGAGGGGATAGAGGAACACAGTTACAGAGAGAGAGGCTATACATACTGTAGTCATACGTGGATGAATTGTGTGTGTGTGTGTGTGACACAGTGTGTGTGTGTGTGTGTGTGAGTATGTGCGTGTGTGTGTGCGCGTGTGTGTATGTGTGTGTGTGAGTAATGGTGCAACGCCTCAGTGTGGAGGATTAGCTCTCCTGGCCCAGGCTTTGAGTAATCTTTCCCCCAGTTACATAACACTGGGCCATTAGTCAGTAACACACACACACACATACATACACACACACATATATACACATACATACACACTGTACATATACAAACGATGAGTCTATTTTCCTCTATACTGTTTCCTCCCACCAACTAAGGTGTTGCTTGCTCCTTCCCCACAAAGAATGTTACCCAGTGAAATAAAGTTTTATGTTCCTAATTATGACAATATAGAGAATGCTGTTCAAGCTGTGGGTAATGTTGATGAGATGAGATAGATCGTGTAATGTGATATAAATGATGTGGAGTAGATTATGTAAATTAAACTGTGCACCACAGTATAGATTATGCTGTGGATTGCTTCCGTAGACCTTCAGGAAGCATCGATCCCCTGATAACGCCGGGATTGGCTGATCAATGCAGATGCAGGATGCCTCAAATTCTATTGGCATTGGGACCTCATGCATGGCATTGTGGCTATTTGTGTTTTACAGGCCAGAGTTGAGAACAGAGTGGGTGTATGTGTTTGTGTGTATTTGTGTGTGTGTGTGTGTGTGTGTGTGTGTGTGTGTGTGTGTGTGTGTGTGTGTGTGCACGAAAGAGAGAGTGAGATAGTGAGAGAGAGAGAGAAGAGGAAGATGTAGAGAGAGAGACAAAGTCAGAGAGATGATGGCGTGTGGCGTGTGGGGCCTTCTGTGGTGCCGTCTGTAGATTATGGAGTGTGTTGCCGTCTCACATCTACCCACCACACCCCCTTCATCACCCCTCTTTCTCTCTCTCTCTCTGGAATTCTGTATTTTCCAATAGAGAGGAAGTGTGGGAGATTGTGATTGACACCTTTCACTCAGAGAGGATCACATAGACCACACCCAACCCCTGACCCATCCCCCTCCTGCTCTGGACTGAACTCAGTGACCTATACCGTCTATGGGAGGGTTAGCCTGTGTGAAAATGGCATTGCATTGCAGTAGTGTGTCATTGTGTGTCTGTGTGTGTGTCTGTTGGAATGCATTTGTGCATGTACACACATACAAACATATACATATTATTACATTGTGCGTTTGGTCACCTGTGTTAGGCTTATGCATGTATGCATATCTGTGAGCATGTGTGTGTGATCATGTGTGTTTGCATGTGATGTGCGCATGTGTGGTGGCATCATAGTATTATACTGAAGGTGTATCTTGTGGGTCACTGTGGATGAGGGTGGGAGTGTACAGTAAGTGTAGGTGTAAAGGTACACGTGGTTCCAGAAGCCCCCTGGCCAAACATAATCAAACCGAAAGAAATGAACCCATCTGCAAATATGATTTTTTTAGGTTTCAAACCCTAGGAAAAGATGCAAAAAGAACCTCAAAATTAAAAATTATTCAAGTCGAAAGGACAATTTTCGAAATAAAAAAGTAGGGTGTTCATGATTAGAATGATACAGAACTTGAATAAACCAACTATTAACGATAGGCTATAGCCCTCTCAACAAAATGGCTTTCAATTATTTAATTGGCAATGAAAATGTATGGGGAGGTTGAACTTGGGAAACAAAATGCTTGGACCCCAACCATTAAATCCTAAAGACGAAGTAATGGAATGGAATCAGACAAATTAAAATAGCAACAATTAATCAAAAGCACTTAAAAAACATTTGACCCTGAGCGCGTTCTTTCCGTATGCGTTTCGGGTGCATCAGATTATAACTATTTTCAGAACGTTTCCTTCTCGTCATTGGATAACTGCTTGTCATTAAATAACGGAAATTGAACAGTATAAGACGAGAAACTTTTCTCTTTTTCACCACAGCATTTTCTCCTTCCCTTGGTTGGTTTTGATCATCATTCTAGTATAGGCTACATCATCGTCCGTCGGTCAGCCGGGACAGGAGGTTTGACAATTGCTAAATGATCATTAAAAAAGGCATATGAGGGGGGCTCTATTTTTCATAACCTCGTGGATGTGATTGCATTTCTCTGTGAGCAGTGCAGACTCCACAGGCTGCGAAGGTTGGGAGGGGCCGCGTGGCGCACACTGATTTAATTCTATCTGACAAACCCTTTGGGGCGTTCAGCAGGATAGACGGAGAGAGAAAGACAGGAGGACAGAGAGACGCTTCGGGCCCTCTTCTACCCACCACAACTATAAAGCCGGAGATTTCGGCATCCCCCCAAGAAGCCCATGCACGAGAGTGGTCGCAAAGCCCAATAAAGTGTGAGTGTAGGCTACAGTTATTGTAAGGTGGGCGGGGAGAGACGAGTTAAGTCATTTGCGAGAGAGAGAGAGAGAGAGAGAGAGAGAGAGAGAGAGAGAGAGAGAGAGAGAGAGAGAGAGAGAGAGAGAGAGATTTGTCCTCCACAAAGTTTTCGTTCTCTTTTTTCTCCAGGGTTATAAGAGAAGGCCTGCTAAATTGCTGAAATGGCTAATCTCAGAGGCAAACAGAGGTGTATTTTAATCCTTCTAATGTTGAATGAGGCGCTTCATTTTCAAAGCCAAATAGCAATAGCATTGGACTCGATAATATGAATGTAAAAATAGGAAAATACTGTTAATTAATATCACAGAATATTGTTGCACTTTGAAAAAAATATTAATTAATTAGTCTAAATATTGTCTTATAGCTATATAGCCAACAATGGGCTTAGAATAATCATAATTATTATTTTAATGTTATTTATTTTAAGAGTCATTTCTGTACGGGGCATGTTGTATCTTTAACGATGACACACTCAAATTAAGCTCGCCATTGATAATCTATGTTTAACGTTAAATTGCCCATAATTCAGTACAGTTTAGTTTAAAGACACTTTATTAATATCAACACAATGGCGTTTTTGCATCATTTGTCATAGGTCTATACACCTACAACGAAGGAATGAGAATGCAGCCTGAACAACAGAGATATAGACTCCCTCTAAGTGAGGCTATCACCTGTCTTTCATTGAACAAACTGGTTACTTCATTTAGACTTTTACACTATCATAATATTTCCTGCAGGCTTATATTCATCACGGGTTTCCGTTTAAGTGATGATAGTTATTTTACAATTCACAAGGTAGCCTATAGGCTAGTGGTCATACAAATTAATAACACTAGACCTACGCAATGACAACAAATCACGGAAATGTTCATTTTCAATTATTGGACAGAACAGCATTGCCACTATGTTTCGTTAGTCTGACATCATTTGTAGGAGTAAATGGTAAAACGGGCCTACTAGTCAGTATTAAAGGCCTTGGATCCAATGCACATGATTGTAAGGGGAGAAAGAGGGAAAAAGAGAGAGCTGTGGATTGAACTTCCATCTCGAGGACATGGGAACATTACCCTCTCTCTCTCTCTCTCTTTCTCTCACTCTTTCGTGTGTGTGTGTGTGTGTGTGTGTGACGTGGGGGTCACTAATGTTGCATTTCGATGCTTACGGAGCGGTGCTGCGCTTGACTGATGGATATGGGTTAGTAGAGCGCACTCCAACACAGAAGCTCCTTGCTTGGCCCTATATCACCACGGAGGTCTGTAGGACACAGCCTATACATAGAAAACAAGCTTATATTTGGGGTTCTGATGGGGTACGACAGTTGAACGAAGCTCATGAGGCATGTCTAACTTATATTCTTCAAGAATTAATGGGTACATATCATTTCTAAGTCCAAAAAATGGATGCTGCAACTGCAGATTGCCCTTTAAAGACAAAAATGTCTTAGCATTTTTTTATTCAGAGAGCAAACATGTAACGGCTGTGTGTCCTGCAGCCCATGGTGCTATAGGGCCAAGCAGGTGTTCCAACGTGTCATGCGCTCTACTAAACCATTTACATTTCTCCAGCCCCATCCCTCAGCTTTTTGCCGAAACAGGGGTGGGAAAGGCTTTGTTATTGTTTCAACTGCGAATTGCCGCTTTAAATCGTCAGTGCCAATCGTTGACGGAAATAGTTGACGGCAATAGCAAATGATGTCCTTCGTGAAGATGATCTCTATTCAGCCAGAGCATCTGAAGTCTTGACGCTCCTCCAAACTAAATAGTGTTGAGTTAACTCCAACACTGGGACGTTAACTCACTTATACAAGGTGTTTAAATGGGCCATACGTGGACGTCTCATGGAGAACAACACACACGCGCACACACAGTATAAAGATCCGAATAGGTTACTAAATAGTGAGACTAAATGGCAATTGTATCCTCAAGCTGGGGCTAATAGACTGAGGCATGAGCAAGTTGGAAGAAAAAAAACTTCCCTAGTAAAGTTCACACAGCGCACACGCAACAGAACTACAGTACGGAATGGATGTGGGGAATACCAGTGATGTGAGTGGGTAGATGCGCCCGCTATTTAAATGAGCTGTCAAAAGCAGTCGGATCCTTACCTCGCATGGTGGTGTTTGTGCGACTCGCTTCCGAATGCAGCAGTCATGAAGAAACAAACATAAATACTTTTAAAAAGCAAAATCCTCGGGCAAAAAACAACAACAATGTTAATGTTTGCCGTCGTCCACGTTCATTCGGGGAGTGTTGTTTCTGTGCAAAAGCATTCCAGACCAGAACAGGCTCGAGCTTGTTGACGCGCTGGGCAGAGCGGAGCAGAGAGCGGGCCGTGGAGTGTGGAGAGGTGGTCAGACGGTTTGAGTCGTCCGCTCAGCGAGCATGCGGCTTTTCACATGACATCTGCGCCTGAACATCTACGGGAGGTTTTCACTGTTTCCCCCGGCGGAGGGGAGAGCGCTAGAGAGGTTTAGAGGAGCAGGGATTGGACTAGCACTTTCTGCTCCTCCCACTCTCGACGTCCCCAATAATGAGCCAGTGTAGTAGCCCATAGCATACTGTAGGCCCTAATCCACCACGTACCTTTATAACAGTGGAGATACTTTAGTTATATCGTCCTCCCTAATATGGTGTTTACAAACAGTTAGTTAGCCTACAATAACACATCATCCAACTATCTAACAACCATATTTCTACAACATTTTATAGACTAAAGAGGAGCGTTTGGGTTCAGGCTGTGTATGCCTACATCGTCAATAATCTTTAGAGTTGACTATGGAAAGGGGTCAAAATCACACGTTTCTTTAATTTCACAGACAGTTTACAGTCAAGAAATGATTTTGTAATGTATAGGCAGGCCTTAACCTCTCACACTTAGTTAGATTAGGCTACATCAGTAAGACTAGCACATTTTGAAATCCTTCAGAATTGCGATTTGAAAAATGGTTGAATCTAAATAGTTTATTGGTTACACAGTTCAACACTCTCGCTGGTAAATATTTAATATATTGGATGTTAAACACTGTAATGGCTGTGGATTGAATAGTAAAAGAGAACCACTGAAAAAATATCGAATACCTGCAATATATATATTGAAATACTAAATGTTTGTCAGTCAAATGTAGCTGTTTAAATGCTTATGTGTCACTGAGAGTATACATATATTACAGTCTAATGTTTCCTCTCTACTGCACATAAAGTATTCCCCAGTGCATATTTCTAGGGTGAGGGCGTTTATTTACAGTGCAGACACTGGCTAACTATCCACTATGTGCAGGAACATGTACAAAACAAAATAACAAACAGGACAGTAGAGTACTCTAAATAACCAGGCCTCAAGTACTCCTGAAACTGTCAGCATGCCAACATTTATCTGTCTGATCAGGACAGAAATGAAGGGGTTTACTTTTTCAACATGGCCTCCACCTGGACCATGGCCTACCATTATTTACAAATCATTAATCAGTGTCACGAAATAAAAATCATATGCGCATTTTCCTACCAGAGATGTTTCCATCAAATTGACTAGTTGCATATAAAAGTGTGGATATAGTCTACATGGTGAAATTATTATGGACAAAAGAGCAACACTATTTTTATATCTCAAACGGCAGCCAAGCAACGATGATCATGTCACCAGAATAAGACCCTCGATATTTACTAGAAAGTAGCATCAAACTCATCACCGTGCTTTTTCACCACCCTGTGAAGTTCATCATCATTTATATCATCTGTAGCCTAATAAACTGCATGCTTTCCCGACGAGTCTCAGTTGGAGGACCACACAACATATTGTGACTTGAAGTTTACTTCGATAAGATGGTTAATACTGTACAGTATATCAATATTTCTACATAAAAGCACTTCCACTGACATTTCTCGCATAATACATTTCACCGACACAAAAAGATCCCACCTCGTCTAGCGTATTTTGTTTTGCCGACATTTGGAAAGTTTACTGTCAATTTCCTGTTTCCATCAGGCCTGTCATGACATTATTCTCAGTACTTTACTCGCATAAAAAGGTTGGATGGAAACCTGGTTTGTGACTGACATAACAAGAGGAAAACTGCTGATGCCCAACCACATTTTGACATTGCACTTTGTGTAGCTTACTAATCTAATGCTCAACAGTAAGTTGAGACCCGACTGAGTTGTTAAAAAACAAAACAAAAAACCTTGGGGCCGGGGCCCTGGGCAACCGCCTATGCCACTTATGCACATGACCCTCCCTGATTCTTCTTCTACCTACAATGACTACTAGCCTACTACTACTACTACGAGGCCTGCCACCACTATACGTTTCAACCTAAATAAAGGCACAGTATTTAGCCCAATGTCTTGAGGCCCCACCGCCCCACACACACACACACACACAGACTGATTTCATTCAAATTAAGCCCAGTTTCTATGTGTGCCCCTGTATAATGAAGAGTGATTAAAGGTCATGTGAGGTGATGATCATGGAGTTGTCCCATAGACCTTATTATGCCACTCTTACCCCAGCCTGACCCCAGACTGACCCCACATGACTTCCTATTATGTCTGGCGGCTCTGGCCTCACTGTACCTACGTACAGTAGCAGTTTCAGCATGCATTACAGAGACTGTACCTTGTCACTTATGGGACCATTACTGTCCTTACTGATATTTTAACACCACGCCTTGTTTTCATTCTGAGTAGCCCAGCTACAGTAGTTCATCTTGTATTTCATGGAGAATATTAGGCTATTGGACATACTTTGAGCACAGATGTGAGCACCTTTACATGCAAGGGTATATGTTGGTTTTTAAATGCAGGCTATAGCCTAAGAGGTCCCACTAAGCCCCTGTATTCGTGGCGTCAGAGTGTTGGACCTGGCGAGGAGAAGAGAGAGAGAGAGAGAGAGAGTGCGAGAGATGGAAGGCGGGAGGGAGAGAGACAGAACGCCCCGAGCACATCTCCACTGACCTACATTTCATCCCTTGCTTTTTTCATCCATCCTTTTCTTCATCTTTCATTTCTCTCGTACCAACAGCTCCATAATTGTGATGTAATGACCAAAGCAAGCGTGACAAAAGCCTAGACTGGTCAAAATGAGATGGTCCCTGAAGAGTGACAGAGAGAGAGACAGACAGACAGACAGACAGACAGACAGACAGACAGACAGACAGACAGACAGACAGACAGACAGACAGACAGACAGACAGAGAAAGAGAGAGAAAGAGAAAGAGAGAGAGACAAGGGAAGACAGAAAAGAGTGAGCTGTGTCAAAATACAAAAGCTTTTCCTTTTTGTTCAGGCAATAAAACCTGTCCTCATATGATCTCTGTGTGCAGTGATCTTAATGGCATACAGTAGCGCAAGCATGAGCCACTGAGCACTAAGGATCCATTAAGCAGGATTACCTCTCAAACTGATGCCTTATCAACGGCGAGAAAACCTATTGATGACATGGAACTGAAATGATTGTTCCTTGAGAAGGGAAAAAATGAAGTAAAAAAAGAGAGGACACATTGTTCTGTCAGTGGAGGTTCCTCTAGATATGTAATGGAAGATAGACCTCCATAGAAAAAAAATCGAATAATATTAATAGGCTTATCAAAAATCATCCTTGTAAATACTATTGCCGGTATACTAAATGTGTAATTCTGAATTGAAGAAGTCTGATGCCATATGGTGTCTAAGCCAACAAGCTCTCTGAAAATGATTTAGACATTCACCCAAATTTCGAAGTTGTTCCAAATGTCAAATTTCAAAGTGTTTAAGGTTAAGTTTAGGCATTAACTCAGAAATCTTAAGGTTAGGCATGAACTCTGAATGGTTAAGTTAAGGGTTAAGGTTTGCGATAGGCTTAAAACAAAAATCTCTAAAACAACTTTCTATGTCTGGATTTGAACATTGAACCTTTGGCATCAGAGACAGATATTTACACCCAACTATCGCCCTCATCGCATAGTAAAACTCAAACCTACTTGAAGGGAACAGCGCTCACGGTTGCTCCTAGTGGCTGGTTTCCACGTCATCTCCCGACCGCCTCAGACATAGATGGACGTCGAATACTGACTTGTATCACGAGTGACCTGGCTGGTCTAAGCAGAGTGAGAAAGGAACAGATCTGGCCATGCCCAAGGGCTTAGCATAGAGAAAGCACTGAAAAGCACTCAGACCAGAGAGAGAATCCAAGGTCCCTCTCTCTCTCTGTCCATCTGTCTGTCTGTCTGCTTGATTCAGTACCTCTGCTTTGCTTTACCTTCTTGGGATTATTATCCTCCTTATTCTATATGTGTGTGTGTGTGTGTGTGTGTGTGTGTGTGTGTGTGTGTGTGTGTGTGTGTGTGTGTGTGGGGTTCGTGGTGTGAGTGGTGTGTGTTTTAATCCCAACCCGCATCACAGAGGGCGTGGGAGGGAAACCGCTGGGCGCTTAAGACGAGTCCGGCTCCATTAGTATGGCAAGGGATGCCCTCCAATCTAGATCCTGAGGATGAGTCAGTGAACCTGGACTTCTTTCTCCTATTCCGTCAGGAAATTTGTGCCACATACAGTTCTTATACAACACACAAGCAACCACCCACCTAAACAGACCCACACATGCACCACATAATTATAAAGGATATTGGGAGGACTTATTGTGTGTGAGCCAGGAACAGGAGAGTATAGGCAATAGGATTGATGTTCTGGAGAGAAAGAACAAGATGTGATAGTCCTTTTTTGGGGGTAAAACCCATTCATACAACTCTGTCTGCCCTTGAGTCGACCATCAGGAAGTTAACTTACATATAATTAGATAAGTTGTCCCTCCTGAAAATAAGAAATTAGGCCAGGGGTCTCTGAGATTTCCCCCTCTCGTCTCAAATGACATGTACAACGTTGCCCTTTATTTCTCCCCGAAACAAGCGCAGGTGATTTTTCACTCTATGAACGTGTGTGTGTGTGTGTTGTGTTGCTGTGTGTGTGTGTGTGTGTGTGTGGTGTGTGTGGTGTGGTGTGTTGTGTGTGTGTGTGTGTTGGTGTGTGTGTAGTGTGTGTGTGCGTGTGCGTGTGTAAATCTATGTGAGGGAACATTTGTGTCTGTGTGCATAAATGGGTGTCTGTGTGATATTATCCACCTTGAACTTTCTGAGTTGAAATGAAGGGGTTACCCCCGTGCTTCACAATCATCTACCCAACTGTGATATGACATTGACAAAAGTGTCAAAGTAGAGAGAGAGAGAGAATGGGAGAGAGTGAGAGAGAGAGAGAGAGAGAATGGGAGAGAGAGGGGTAGGGAGAGAGAGAGATTGAAAATACACTTGAGAAATTTGCAGAGATATACCACAAGTGACATAGGCAATTTCTGGAGAAAAATTACTTCATCATAATTTAAATCCCAAAAAGAATCGAAAGGAAAGCCCTGAAGGAGGAAGACCGTGTCACCTTGAGAAGCATTTTAGGAAAAGTCAGCTCACACACACACACGCACACACACACACACACATGCACACACGCATACACGCACACACACACAAACAAATTCACACATCATCAAAATAAGCACGTGCTGCATGCACACGCAGTATGCTGTTCATCATGTATGTACTTCATTATATTTGTAATATGTGGGAAATCATATTAATATTATTGAAGAATGAAAATGACTGTAGGATCTGATTCAAGGCACAGGCCTAATCCTATTCTTGTTAAACAATGTTGCACTCCAGTTACAGTAGAAGGCTGTGGTAACCAGCATCATATCATCAAAGCTTTATATAGAGTCAGTCAATCCGACCAAACAGGCCTATTTCCAACACTATACCTCACAGTACCAATCATCTGATTTAATTGGATTTCTGTATTATCCCTGTTTTTTCCACCCAAAACCATTAAGATATTCAATCTCGTTTTACTTTGAGTCAGTCGTTTTTTTCCACTGTCCTTATTTTACTACACTTCGGAATATGACTGTATGGCCTGAGGCGCACTTTGAAAATAATTTAGTCGTTGATTTCGTTCGGAGAGCTTAATAAACGTTGACGTTGAAATGGTGAGGAATAGCACTCAGAGGCTCAGAAGCTTTCATTTTCAGGGACTGTTGTCTGATATGTTCTGGATGGCTCTGGCAAGGGAGACAATACATAAAGTTCTCAGATGAATTTCTAAATGTTGAACACTTCATCATAAATCAATAATAATGGTTGTCCCATCAGCCCTTATTGGAAAATATCCTTTATAGCAGCTATGAGTAACAAAAAGGACCAAGAACACTGGCTACAGTATAGAACCCCACAGTGGAGGTGTCATAATACCCATAAAACCTAGAGGTCAAACAGGGAAATGGTTCCAATCATTTCCCCACCATTAATGTTTTGTGTGGGCTTACCCTGGTGGGACATTTTGATAACTATGTAAATCTCTCTCGGACAATGTGACTTTTATCAATATATGTGGCTCTATTTACTCTCAGATAAAAAAAAATGCAAATTTAGCAAAACTACAAATCCCTGCAAGCTCCTGTACAACGGACTAGGTATCCCCCTTTCCCTTTCCTTTCCCTTTCCTGCACATCATCTCTAGCTGACACCTTTGCTAACAGGTATTGTGTCAAATTAAGACTTGTACAAGACAGTTCACAGAATGGTCAATTTAAAGAAATGTTGCCAATTTATTCATTACTACATTTAACTAACATTAGACAGTTCATCCAGAGATTCTTACCTTTGCCTCGATTCGGCAGTCTCGTCCAAATCATTATGGCATTTGTAGTTCTTTATGATAGCCACATTAGCAGGTAATTAGCGTTTAATTTTGAGGGTTAAATATATGCAAATATATTGATAAAAGTATACTTGTCCAAGAGAGATTTACACGGTTAGCAAAACGTCACACCAGGGTAAGCCTACACGAAACACAGCCCTTATTTTAAGTGTTTCTATAAAAATAAATGGTGGAAAAACAATTGGAACCATTTTCCTGTTTGACCGCTAGGTTTTATGGGTATTATGACTCATACTGTGGTACTCTATTACCGTTTCCGATGATTCAGTCTCCAATAGTAATGTTTGCTATGACTGCGTAAATGTCATTAAAAGGTGAACTTTTTCATCGTTTTTCTTTCAGTAATATCAGGAATTTCCACCATATATTTATCTTATTTTCTTAAGGCATTTATGGCCTGTCACTGTGTGACGTCTATACCTGGAATGACAAAATCCCTATTGTCGGAATGATAACACACCACACAGGCCCCTATCGCTCAGCACTTTATCAAATCCTGTCCACCGCTAACCGTTACCCTTAGACTTCTGCCCTATCAGATGGATGCTTGGCCAGAAGCTTTTACAGGGGACCAATAGATCCTCTTACTGTCTGTTCCACAGGGGCAGCACTAAGCACTTTAATCTGGAGATAGTGACTGTATGGATGTGGGGGAGTGGGCATGGGTAGAAGAGCAGAGGCTCATGTTTTTAACCCCTCACTCGCCCCCTCCTCTTTAATCCCAAGTCTAGCATGTGGATTAGAAGGCAGTGTCCCTCACCACTGTTTGACAGAAAGCAGCGTTTCTTAAAGCACATCTATAAGATTACGCCTATAAGCAGTTTTCCCTCCCCGCATGTGACAATATTACAGTCAGCACGAGGCCAATGACTTTGTATGCAATCAGAGCATCCCTCCATACATCCACCATGTATGATCAGGGCCTGGTATGTCTACAGCAGTGTGTGTGTGTGTGTGTGTGTGTGTGTGTGTGTGTGTGTGTGTGTGTGTGTGTATATACTGTATATATGTGTGTTTGTATCCAGGTGTGCCCATCAATGTGTCGCTATCACTCACTCACTAGACTATAGAAACACACACACCCCACCATGCTAATACGACTATAACCTTTAACTGTTGGCGAATATTTGACATCTCTCTTTGTTTGGGGTGAGGTGTGTGCGTGTGTGTGTGTTTCTGTTTGTTTAATAACGTTACCGGATTTTAGTGGAAAGAAAAAAACCTTGTCATGATACAGTAGACTTACGTAATATACAGTATAGTAAGAATAATTCAAAAAAATATGCTAAATATAGTATATTCCCAAATCAGTCCAAATCATCAGCTCTCACTCTAAGCATGAGATCTGATTTGGAGTTTTGACCTCACATCACTCTTGATGTTGGTTCATTTACAGTATGTTGATTCATCTGACCACACGGAGGATAAGTTCGTAAGTAAACACACTGTAATAATGTTTTTGGGGGATTTGATTGATAATGTGACAGTGTTGTAAAATGAGGAGGGGACGCATCGGGGATTACATGATATTTCTCTGGTATTACGTACGCTTTGATGAACATATACTTAAGTTCTGCCTTATGTGCTGCTGTCTGGAACACACACACAAAAAGCACCCTGTTCCATTCATACACACAAAGACCATTAGTACAGTCCAGCTGATCCTCTCAATACGAAGAAGAAAGGAGAGAAAAACATGTAAAGTCTTTGTCTTCCTCTGTCTGGCTCATTCTTTCTCTAGCTCATAGTTGGAGGGATGAGAAAGAAAAAGTGGACAGATTTGTTCATTTTAGTTTCTGGTTGAAGTGATAAACACTTTACTTCACATCGGCTATACTGTGCCATTTCATAAAGAAATACAATGGAACCACTACTCCACCACAAGTACGCTAGACGTACACATTTCACATCTAAACTGTTGTTGTTTTCATTCGAGTTTTGTCGTGGTGAAACACAATTACAATTTTATCAAATGCAGTTGCTCATCATGTAAGTAACATGTCAACTACATTATAGACTTTGTTCAGACTATTTGAATAGTATGATATTATGGTTTTTAGATACCATTACAAAATCATTGTTTCAACTTTCTCTAGGAATAATGCCGTAACACTTGACGTGAAGTGTAATGTAATTGGAGGACTGGCTCTAAACTGCTTATAAACATTAGTTGAAAAAGTTGTTTCTCTCCATGCAGCTCGGCGCGAGCACCACGTGGCAGCAGCAAGTACAACTGCACGTTTGATTGGCTTCTAATTTGAAGACATCCGAGTGAGCGTTAATATCAGAGTCACAAGATGTGCACAGTTTCAGTAGTACATTGAGTGTTTATTTACATTTGCATCCGAATTGAACAAACTATAAGTATGTCATGGTACATTACTTTGCTTTTGAGGGCAGTCTGAGATTCTGCGGATGTTTCAGATAAGTTGCTCCCTTCGAGAGGCGATTTGCGTTGGCCGATAGTTTTTTGGACACTGTGCTTCTGGAAATCACAAAACCCGTGGCCACGAATGCTCAACGCAATGCTTGTTCATGGAAATTGCAAGGGAAATCGATTATACTAGCCAGGCAATAATGTTTATTGGGTTACGGTAATTTGTATCGAACAAAACGGCAAGAATCGATTTTAATACATTGCTGGTGTGAATCTAAACATTTATTGAAGCTATCTAGCTAGCTAACTATTTTATTTACATAGTCCACATGTGTACATGATTTATGATTTATGAATATATTAAATCAAATCAAATTGTATTAGTCACGTGCGCCAAATACAACATGTGTAGACCTTACAGTGAAATGCTTACTTACGAGCCCCTAACCACAATGCAGATAAAAAAAATACGGATAAGAATAAGAGATAAAAGTAACAAGTATGTACTAATATGAATGAATGCATGAGGAAATTATATATAATGATTTACTAACAGTTTGGTAATGTTAACAAGCTATTTAATAGTGGCATATTCTACAGGCAGACAATCAAACAAAGTATTTCCAAAGATGCAAATTGCAAGTGTTTGACATGCAGTACTGTATATTGACCATTTAGCTCCCGCCTTTACAAATGACACATTTATGTGTCACGGCCGATGCTGGAGGAAGAAGACCAAGGTGCAGCGTGGTCAGCGTACATTTTCCTTTTTTATTTAAAATGTCGCCAACAAAACAACAAACAAAAGAAACAACCGCGAAGCTTACAGGGCATTAGTGCCACAAACAAAGTTAACTACCCACACTGAAAGGAGGGAAAAAGGGCTACCTAAGTATGGTTCCCAATCAGACACAACGATAGACAGCTGTCCCTGATTGAGAACCATACCTTGCCAAAACATAGAAATAAAGAAACATAGAAAACAAAACATAGAATGCCCACCCCAAATCACACCCTGACCAAACCAAATAGAGACATAAAAAGGCTCTCTAAGGTCAGGGCGTGACATTATGAAACTGGAGGTCGATGGTATCTGCTAGCATTGCTCTAGCGCTAGTTCCAATATTTTATTAAAACTTTTGTTTTTGGCATATTTTATTATGGCATTCAGTGACATTATGGTATACAGTGCCACTTGACTTTTTCCACATTTTGTTATGGTACAGCCTTATTCAAAAATTGAATACATTTTTCCCCATTATAAATCTACACACAATACCCAACTGGTTTTGAGACATTTTTTGCTAATTTACCAAAAATAAAAAATTTAAACATTACATTTACATAATTATTCAAACCCTTTACTTAGCACTTTGTTGAAGCACCTTTGGCAGCGATTACAGCCTTGATTCTTCTTGGGTATAACGCTACAAGCTTGGACTTGGCTGTCTTGGACAAGCTTGGACTTGGCTGTCTTGGCTGTGTGCTTAGGGTCGTTGTCCTGATGGAAGGTGAACCTTCGCCCCAGTCTGAGGTCCTGAGCACTCTGGAGCAGGTTTTCATCAAGGATCTCTCTGTACTTTGCTCCGTTCATCTTTGTCTCGATCCTGACTAGTCTCCCAGACCATGCCACTGAAAAACATCCCCACAGCATGATGCTGCCACCACCATGCTTCACCATAGGGATGGTGCCAGGTTTGCTCCAGACAGAACGCTTGGCATTCAGGCCAAAGAGTTAAATCCTGGTTTCATCAGACCAGAGAATCTTGTTTCTCATAGTCTGAGAGTCTTTAAGTGCCTTTTAGTAAACTCCAAGCGGGCTGTCATGTGCCTTTTACTGAGCAGTGGCTTCCGTCTGGCCACTCTACCATAAAGGCCTAATTGGTGGAGTGCTGCAGAGATGGCTGTCCTTCTGGAAGTTTATCCCATCTCCACAGAGGAGAATGAATGTCACTCTGACATTCATTCAGAATGTCAGAGTGACCATCGGTTCTTGGTCACCTCCCTGACCAAGGCCCTTCTCCCCCGATTGCTCAGTTTGGTCGGGCAGCCAGCTCTAGGAAGAGTCTTGGTGGTTCCAGTCTTCTTCCATTTAAGAATGATGGAGGTCACTGTGTTCTTGGGAATCTTCAATGCAATTCCTTCTTCATGGATTGGTTTTTGCTCTGACATGCACTTTCAACATCTCAAGGATGATCAATGGAAACAGGATGCGCCTGAGCTCAATTTCGAATCTCATAGCAAAGGGTCTTATGTAAATAAGGCATTTCTGTTTGAGTTTTTTTAATACATTTGCAAACATTTCTAAAAACCTATTTTTAATTTGTCATTATGGAATATTGTGTGTAGATTGCTGACAAAATTGTTTTATTAAACCCATTTTAGAATAAGGCTGTAATGTAATAAAATGTGGAAAAAGTATTTCCGAAGGCACTGAATACTTTCCAAAGGCAACTGTAGTAGCTCATCCAATGCTGTCTTCTCCTGGGATGTTTCTTGTCTTCTTTTTAACTGGCGGGGGGGGGGGGGTGGGGGGGGGGGGGGGCGGGGGGGGGTTGTTCCACATGGATTCCCATGGATTTATGGGGACAGTGGAAGATAAAGGGAAAAAAAAGTATTGGCAGAGACATCATTCAGAATGGGATTCTGAAACGTATATTTCTTGTTGGAGTGTTTTGAAGTGCTTTCTAAACATGCTTCAGACATATTTTCATAATTAATTGTGGTCAAAGGCAAGTGATGACTCAGCAAAAGGTGACAACCAATTTTCTCTGTAACGAAAACAAAAATATTTTTTTAAAGTTGTTTGGGGATCAACTACAAGCACAGAAAGAGTGAAAATAAGGCCACGTAAAAATGGGTTAACTTCGCCTTTAAACCATTTTTCTCTCATTTTGCTTCAGTGACTTCCATCTCTCCTCATACCCTGCTATCCCTTCCCCCTTTGGACGCTCGTTCTGAATTATCCATACCAATATCTCTTCTTTCCTTCATCTCCCTCTTTCCTGTCCTCATGTCTGCATGTCTACAGTACATCTCTCTCCCTCTCAGCCCATCATCCCCATCTCACTTTACTCTCTCTGCTCTCTCTCCAGTTAGTCTCTCTATTTCTAACTCTCTATCACAGGCCCTTCCTATGTCTCCCTATCTGTTCTCTCTCTCTGTGTCTTTCTCTCTCACTATCTGTCCTCTCTTCTCTCTGTGTCCTTTCCTCTCTCCCTATCTGTCTCTCTCTCTCTGTCCCTCTGTGTCTTTCTCTCTCCTATCTGTCTCTCTCTCTGTTCTCTCTGTGTCCTTTCTCTCTCCTATCTGTCTCTCTCTCTGTCCCTCTGTGTCTTTCTCTTCTCCCTATCTGTCTCTCTCTTTGCTCCCGCTGTGTCTTTGCTCTCTCCCTATCTGTCTCTCTCTGTCTTTTCTTCCTCTCCCTATCTGTCTCTCTCTCTTCTCTCTGTGTCTTTCTCTCTCCCTATCTGTCTCTCTCTCTGTCTGCTCTGTGTCTTTCTCTTCCTAGTCTGTTCTCTCTCTCTGTCCCTCTGTGTCTTTCTCTCTCATCTGTCTCTCTTGTCTCTCTGTGTCTTTCTCTCTCCCTATCTGTCTCTCTCTCTGTCTCTCTGTGTCTTTCTCCTCTCCCTATCTGTCTCTCTCTCTGTCTCTCTGTGTCTTTCTCTCTCGCCTATCTTGTTCTCTCTCGTCTGTCCCGCTGTGTCTTTCTCTCTCCCCTCCCCTTATCTCTCTCTGTGTCTTTCTCCACTCTATTATCTGCTCCACCTATTTCTAAATCTCTATCACAGGCCGTTCTCCCTCCCTCCCTCCCTCCCTCCCTCCCTTGTTTTTTCTCTCTCTCTCTCTCTGACTCCCTGTCTCTGTGCGGGTGTGCAGTGTTACTGTAGGATATAGGTCAGCGGGGCGGCTCGGCTGGCTCGTGTCTAGACTCAGCCTCAGTCTTGGGGGCATGCAGTCCCACAGTGAAGCACATTGACCAGCACAATCAGCAAAGCACAGAGGCACTCCAATGCACACTCCACTGTGTGTGTGTGTGTGACAGACATGAAACCTCACTTCCGAAACAGAAACAGGAGGGAGCACTAGGCACTCACGAAACAACAAAAACATTTGCACAAACACAAACAAACACATACACACTCACATACATAAGAACGCATGTATGTATGCATGCATACATGCACACACGCACACACACATGCACGCACGCACACAGGGCAAGAGTTCTTGTTAGGAGGCCTCACAGCACAATGAGCATTACCAAAAATATTCACACCGTCTGTGATGAAAAAATGTACCCGGCGAAATGTCAGTAAAATGCCATTAGTTGATATTTACATCAGGGCTAACTACAGGCAGTCTTTAAAGTGATATGAAATTCAAAGAATGCATCCATGCAAATCTACATATTCATGAATACAAAGTGTACATGTAAGCATACAGTGTTTTCCATTTTGTTTGAATGGCAATAGAAATAAAACCCAGCTATTTCAAATAATAATTGAAATCAGCATGTCTACAGAACACATGTGCATAGTATACTGTCAGATAGTAGTACTGTAGGTGTGTGCGTGTGTGTCTGTGTGTGGGGGGGAGGCAGCTGTATGGCAGTGGGTGCTGCAGGGTGTAGGATGCTGTAGGGAAGGGTAAAGGGGGGCGATGGAGAAGGGGCAGAGGGGGGAGCATGTGTGCGGGGCAATGATTCATTAAAGGGAATCTAGCCATGTAACCCCCCCCATCATCCCCCTTTTCTCCCCTACTCCCTCCAAGTCTGTAGTCCAGATGTGATCCCCCATGTTTCCCTTGATAAGAGCAGATCACAGCTCCATCCACTACAACCATGAGTCACCAGCTGTCAGCTCACATTCTGATCTCTTCATTATTAGTGTGTGTGTACATGTTTTCCTGTCTTATCAGGACCAGAATGTCCAGACAAGTTACTAGAATGTCCTGAAAAGTCACCAGAATGTCCTGAAAAGTCACCAAAATGTCCTGAAAAGTCACCAGAATGTTCTGAAAAGGTAGGAAAAGAAGACCATTTTTGAAAAGTCATGATTTTATGCTATTTTGGACTTCAGGGTTAGGATTAGGGTTTGGGGTTAAGGTTAGGGGTTAGGGTTAAGGTTAGGTTTAGGGACAATTTGATTTTGAATGGGAATACATTTTTACTCCTCAAAAAGTCTTGAAAAAATGGTGTGTGTGGGTGTGTTTGTGTATGTTTTTGTATAACCGGTGGTTCCAATGAATACGAGAGGATGAACAGGAAATCTGAGAAGTAGGCAGATATTGCTTCCTCCTCGCGAACAAAAGAAGCATCAGCAAAGAGAAAAAATGCTTTCTTATTTACCCCAAAGAATACAGTCTGTAACATGGAATCCTGTGTGCATGACTTCCATCCATTGTTTTTCTTCATAAATGTTGAGAATATCTCATCCAGTAATCAAACCCGAGACACCTGGCTTATTGTAATGTTGGAGCTGATGGTAGGGTGCAGCCCAAACATCCCAACTCTACATTAGACTGGTGTCCTCAACCCACTATTCTCTCAGACCTGTTCTAAACACCACAGGTCAAATAAATATTTTCTAAAGAGTAGAGACCGGACGAGAGCACCCTGTAGCTATTTTGCACCACGTCTCTTTCCAAAGTACATTTCATGATCTCAACGAGACTATAACCAGAATAAATGAAGGTTAAATAAAATAGAAATCAAACAGAGAATGGTGGCATAGAGGGCTTGGTGGAATGATAAAGAGAGCAGAGAAAGAGCAGAGAGTGTGAAGGAGAGTTGGGCATGGCTGGCCTTCGCCTCAGAACTGTTTTATTAGGCACAGAGCTCTCTGCGTGGTGACTGGGGATGGCAGTGAGCACAGCTGTAAAGCAGCTAGACACATTAAGGACATGTCTCAAGTCCTCAGGCAGTAAAATCCAGTCGAGGAGATGAGCAACCACAGAGAACGAGGAAGGGAAATCTGAGGGAGGGAGAGAGAGAGAGAGAGAGAAAGAAAGAAAGACAGGAAAATCTCAGTAAGAGAAAAATTATTGTGTTACAAAAAAGGTCCAGTTGCCAGGACTACAAATACAAATTCCATCTAGACACCGTTGCCCTAGAGTACACAAAAAAACGATAAATACAGTACCAGTCAAAAGTTTGGACACACCATTTTCTACATTGTAGAATAATAGTGAAGACATCAAAACTATGAAATAACACATATGGAATGTAGTAACCAAAAAAGTGCTAAACAAATCAAAATATATTTGAGATTTGAGATTTTTCAAAGTTGCCACCCTTTGCTTTGATGACAGCTTTGCACACGCTTGGCATTCTCTCAACCAGCTTCATGAGGTAGTCACCTGGAATGCATTTCAATTAACAGGTGTGCCTTGTTAAAAGTTAATTTGTGGATTTACTTTCTTCTTAATGCTTTTGAGCCTATCAGTTGTGTTGTGACAAGGTAGGGGAGGTATACAGAAAATAGCCCTATTTGGTAAAATACCAAGTCCATATTATGGCAAGAACAGCTTAAACAACCGAAGAGAAATGACAGTCCAGCATTACTTTAAGACATGAAGGTCAGTCAATTTGGAAATTTTCTTCAAGTGCAGTTGATTACGGGTCTCGTCCCGTGTAATAATCATAATCGCTGTCACGCTGGTATCATGGCTCGAGAGACAGACAAGTTTTTTTTATTTAGCCCAAATTACGGTGTGCCGTGTAAGGGCACGAGGATGAAGACCAAACAAACACGTACACAAAACACAGGGTTGAAACCCAAACAAAAGAGTGAGGAGTACCTCGAATAAATACACACGCGCACAATGATTAACACACGTTACTCATTTCATAACCTTGATGGTGTGATATTCAATCGTGCTTATGTAGCTAGCTACATTCTTCCATTAGCTCAGTAAAACAATGCTAATTGCGTCAGAGAAGTATTGGCTTGTTGTATTTTGAAGCTACCCTGAAAAATAGAAAAATATCTTCTTATACCACTTGGTCGTTTTCTGAGTGCATTCCACAAAGCTGTTTATCAAGTCCGCCCTATCCACTGCCCCCATTATGAGGTAATAGTCAAGCACTCCTGTACTTCATCCACTGTCGGTCTGCCTCCATCACCACCAGCATCTTCCAAGGGAACTGGGACTTTGTCAGTGGACAAGGGGTCCTCAGATTCAGGGTTCTCAATGGTGCCTCACTGTCACTGTCAGAATCTGATTCCTGACTTTCAGACTCATTGTCAGAATTTTTCAAAATCTCCAGAATTTCCGCATTTGTGAGTTGTCTCCTTTTGAAAGACATTGCTAATGCTACAGCTTAGCTCACGAGCAACATACATAAACAACAACACTGAATGGCTCACAGTGGGAGTGAGAGGTTACGTGATTGACTGCCGGCACGCGCCACTTGTATCCATAAATCACTATCAGAAAATGTTTTGTGTGGTAATTATTGATATATTTACTGTTTTATTCACGTTTGTCAAGTCCCGGTGATAAATCATGCATTCCAATTCTTGCATAGATTGTAATGGGCACATTATGTGTGTAAAATACTTTTTTGAAGGTTGTACTGATTATGATGAGCTAAGCTAATTCCAGCTATGTGTGGAGCCATGTTTGTTGACATACAATGCATTCTGGGTTTCACGTAGTCGTCTGTCGGATCAAAGATGCTGTAACAAAATGAGGTGAGTAAGTGTTCAGTAATTTTTTGAGAACTTCAGGAAGTGAATGGTGGGATGTGAATGATGGTAGACGACACACCCCTTCAACATGCATACAATAAACAGACCAAACTCATCTTGTCTTCTCTTATTATCTTTGGTTTCTGTGAGGAAAAAAAGCATGGCGGCGCACCGTGAAACTAATCATCGTCGGATCTAGAAAGTGCTTAACTCAATTATTTTTATCAATGGTGAGCTCACCCGTGATGTGATTAATTATAAATAGTAATATTGAAGTTTATGTCAGCTGAGAGTTAGAAAATATGACCGCTTGTGTTGCGTCAATCTTTCCTCAGTTAGCGCTAGGATAAATGTAGCCTACATTTTTCCAGTTTGAATGATTGTGTTATGCTATAGATACTTCTGTGAATATCTGAACATTGCATCCAAAAATAAACTGCTCACATTCTGGACATAACGTTGTAAGGACAGTGTTTGTGTAAATAGTTTCTGAAAAAAAGCTCAAATGCTGATTGTTACGTCATTCGAAACTGGCCGTTCTAAATAAGCGTTCTAAATAAGCGTTCTAATCACACGGGTGTGATCGTATGCTTCAGGGACCATTGTAGAATGATCACACCCGTGTGATGGTACGTGTAGAAAGGTACAGGGTAGAAACCCAAAACAAAAGAGCGAGGAGTACCTCGAATAAATAACACACGTGCACAATGATTAACACACGGGACGAGACCCGTAATCTTCTACGCAATCCACAAGGCCACGAAAGCCCAAAACACACAGCACAGTTACTCACACGCACCAATGGACATTGTAACAATAATCGACAGCCCAAAGGGCACACTTATACAAGTACTAATCAGTGGGAATAGGGGTCAGGTGTGCGTAATGAAAGTTCCGAAGGGATCCATGACAACCGCCACAGGAAATGAAGACCCAGAGTTACCTCTGCCGCAGAGGATGAGTTCATTGTAGTTAACTGCACCTCAGATTGCTGCCCAAATAAATGCTTCACAGAGTTCAAGTAACAGACACATCTCAACATCAACTTTTCAGAGGAGACTGAGTGAATCAGGCCTTCATGGTCAAATTGCTACGAAGAAACCACAATTAAAGGACACCAATAAGAAGAAGAGACTTACATGGTCCAAGAAACACAAGCAAGGGACATTAGACTGGTGGAAATCTGTCCTTTGATCTGATGAGTCCAAATTTGAGATTTTGGGTTCCGACCGCCGTGTCTTTGTGAGACGCAGAGTAGGTGAACGGATGATCTCTGCATGTGTGCTTCCCACTGTGAAGTATGGAGAAGGAGGTGTGATGGTGTTGGGGTGTTTTGCTGTCTGTGATTTATTTAGAATTCAAGGCACAGTTAACCAGCATGGCTACCACATCATTCTACAGCGATAAGCCATCCCATCTGGTTTGTGCTTAGTGGACCTATCATTTGTTTATCAACAGGACAATGACTCCACACATATCCAGGCTGTGTAAGGGCTATTTGACCAAGAAGGATAGTGAAGGAGTGCTGCATCAGATGGCCTGGCCTCCACAATCACCCAACCTTTCTATTTTATTTATTTTACCTTTATTTAACTAGGCAAGTCAGTTATGAACAAATTCTTATTTTCAATGACGGCCTAGGAACAGTGGGTTTAACTACCTTGTTCAGGGGCAGAACAACAACCTTGTCAGCTTGGGGATTTGAACTTGCAACCTTTCGGTTACTAGTCCAACGCTCTAACCACTAGGCTACACTGCCACCCCGCTGCTGCCCCAATTGAGATGGTTTGGGATGAGTTGGACCACAGAGTGACGGAAAAGCAGCCAACAAGTGCTTAGCATATGTGGGAACTCCTTCAAGACTGTTGGAAAATCATTCCAGGTGAAGCTGGTTGAGAGAAGGCCAAAAGTGTGCAAAGCTCTCATCAAGGAAAAGGAAGCTACTTTGAAGAATCTAAAATCTAACATATATTTAGATTTTTTAACACTTTTTTGGTTACTACATGATTCCATATATGTTATTTCATTGTTCTGATGATTTCACTATTATTCTACAATGTAGAAAACAGTACAAATAAAGAAAGGCCTTTGAATGAGTAGGTGTGTCCAATCCTTTGACTGGTACTTTACCTCAGCCTAAACATCAGTGCCACAGGTAACTTCCACAATGCTGTGAACGATCTGAGAGTCATGAAGGACCTTCTACGCCATCAAAAGGAACATCAAATTGGACATACCAATTAGGATATGGCTAAAAATACTTAAATCAGTCATTGGCCTTTATGGTTGTGAGGTCTGGGGTCCGCTCACCAACCAAGAATTCACAAAATAGGACAAACACCAAATTGAGACTCTGCATGCAGAATTCTGCAAAAATATCCTCTCTGTACAACTTAAAACACCAAATAATGCATGCAGAGCAGAATTAGGCCGATACCCGCTAATTATCAAAATCCAGAAAAGAGCCGTTAAATTCTACAACCACCTAAAATGATGTGATTCACAAATATCAAAGCCATCACCTACAGAGAGATAAACCTGGTTAAGAGTCCCGTAAGCAAGCTAGTCCTGGGGCTCTGGTAACAAACACAAACAGACCCCACAGAGCCCCAGGGCAGCAACACAATTAGACCCAACCAAATCATGAGAAAACACAAAGATAATTACTTGACACATTGGAAAGAATTAACAATAAATTGAGCAATCTAGGATGTTATTTGGCCCTAAACATAGAGTTCACAGTGGCAGAATACCTGACCACTGTGAATGACCCAAAATTAAGGAACGCTTGACTATGTAGACTCAGTGAGCATAGCCTTGCTATTGAGAAAGGTCGCCGTAGGCAGACCTGGCTCTCAATAGAAGACAGGCTATGTGCACACTGCCCACAAAATGAGGTGTAAACTGAGCTGTACTTCCTAACCTCCTGCCAAATGTATGACCATATTAGAGACACATATTTACTTCAGATTAGACATACCCACAAAGAATTTGAAAACAAGTCCAATTTTGATCAAATCAAATGTATTTATATAGCCCTTCTTACATCAGCTGATATCTCAAAGTGCTGTACAGAAACCCAGCCTAAAACCCCAAACAGCAAGCTATGCAGGTGTAGAAGCACGGTGGCTAAGAAAAACTCCCTAGAAAGGCCAAAACCTAGGAAGAAACCTAGAGAGGAACCAGGCTATGAGGGGTGGCCAGTCCTCTTCTGGCTGTGCCGGGTGGAGATTATAACAGAACATGCCAAGATGATCAAATGTTCATAAATGACCAGCATAGTCAATAATAATAATCACAGTAGTTGTCGAGGTGCAACAGGTCAGCACCTCAGGAGTAAATGTCAGTTGGCTTTTCATAGCCGATCATTGAGAGTATCTCTACCACTCCTGCTGTTTCTAGAGATTGAAAACAGCAGGTCTGGGACAGGTAGCACGACCGGTGAACAGGTCAGGGTTCCATAGCCGCAGGCAAACAGTTGAAACTGGAGCAGCAGCACGGCCAGGTGGACTGGGGACAGCAAGGAGTCATCATGCCAGGTAGTCCTGAGGCATGGTCCTAGGCTCAGGTCCTCCGAGGAGAGAAAGAAAGAATTAGATAGAGGCATACTTAAATTCACACAGGACACCGGATAAGACAGGAGAAAATTCCAGATATAACAGACTAACCCTAGCCCCCCGACACATAAACTACTGCAGCATAAATACTGGAGGCTGAGAACAGGAGGGGTTTCAGGAGACACTGTGGCCCCATCCGATGATACCCCCGGACAGGGCCAAACAGGCAGGATATAACCCCACCCACTTTGCTAAAGCACAGCCCCCACACCACTAGAGGGATATCTCCAACCACCAACTTACCATCCTGAGACAAGTCCGAGTATAGCCCACAAAGATCTCCGCCACGGCACAACCCAAGGGGGGGCGCCAACCCAGACAGGAAGACCACGTCAGTGACTCAACCCACTCAAGTGACGCACCCCTCCTAGGGACGGCATGGAAGAGTACCAGTAGGCCAGTGACTCAGCCCCTGTAATAAGGTTAGAGGCAGAGAATCACAGTGGAGAGAGGGGAACCGGTCAGGCAGAGACAGCAAGGGCGGTTCGTTGCTCCAGTGCCTTTCCATTCACCTTCACACTCCTGGGCCAGACTACACTCAATCATAGGACCTACTGAAGAGATTAGTCTTCAATAAAGACTTAAAGGTTGAGACCGAGTCTGCGTCTCTCACATGGGTAGGCAGACCATTCCATAAAAATGGAGCTCAATAGGGGAAAGCCCTGCCTCCAGCTGTTTGCTTAGAAATTCTAGGGACAATTAGGAGGCCTGCGTCTTGTGACCGTAGCGTACGTGTAGGTATGTACGGCAGGACCAAATCGGAAAGATAGGTAGGAGCAAGCCCATGTAATGCTTTGTAGGTTAGCAGTAAAACCTTGAAATCAGCCCTTGCCTTAACAGGAAGCCAGTGTAGAGAGGCTAGCACTGGAGTAACATGATCAAATGTTTTGGTTCTAGTCAGGATTCTAGCAGCCGTATTTAGCACTAACTGAAGTTTATTTAGTGCTTTATCCGGGTAGCCGGAAAGTAGAGCATTGCAGTAGTCTAACCTAGAAGTGACAAAAGCATGGATTAATTTTTCTGCATCATTTTTGGACAGAAAATGTCAGATTTTTGCAATGTTACGTAGATGGAAAAAAGCTGTCCTTGAAACAGTCTTGATATGTTGGTCAAAAGAGAGATCAGGCTCCAGATTAACGCCGAGGTCCTTCACAGTTTTATTTGAGACGACTGTACAACCATCAAGATTAATTGTCAGATTCAACAGAAGATCTCTTTGTTTCTTGGGACCTAGAACAAGCATCTCTGTTTTGTCCGAGTTTAAAAATAGAAAGTTGATAAACTGCTGTGCCACCACAGCAGCAAGATTTGTGACCTGTTGCCACATGAAAAGGTCAACCAGTGAAGAACAAACACCATTGTAAATACAACCCATATTTATGCATATTTATTTTTCCTTTTAACTATTTGTACATCGTTACAACACTGTATATAGCCATAATATGACGTTTGAAATGTCTCTATTCCTTTGGAACATTGGTGTGTGTAATGTTTACTGTACATTTTTTATTGTATATTTCACTTTTGTTTATTATCTATTTCACTTGCTTTAGCAATGTAAACATACAGTATGTTTCCAAGCCAATAAAGCTTTTGGAGAGAGAGAGAGAGAGAGAGAGAGA
>NC_036872.1:9651472-9664408 GCF_002910315.2 Salvelinus sp. IW2-2015
ATTCAATACATAGACGATGATTGGATTGATTGGTTAATAAAACCAACAACAAGCGCTCCCTCTTGAATGTACCAGGGAGGTAGATAAACTCATTTGTTTGAATTACACTTTTCTCTGTCATGGGCCATTTGTTCTTTCATCTTGAAATAGGAACGTCTACTATTATATTGGATGTTGACATGACTTGTTTTCATGAAGCAAATAATGCAGTATGCTCAAATGACGGAAGGGAAAATAAATGAGTGAATAAGGGATAGAACTTCAGAGAGGAAAGCAAAACAAAACAGAGAGGCATTGAATATGGAACGGCGGATTTCAGTGTGATTTAAATATTCATGACAGGACGATTACTATGTCATAATGCTATTATCGGATTCAACACAGAAAATTAAAAAAACTCTGGCTTGATTGATCTCATCAGGACAATCATCAATAATGGATGCCTCCAATCATAGTGCTGGGGATACACACACACCACACAGATGCACACACACAGACAGACACATAACATACTCACACACAGTCACATAAACGCAAGCATGCATGCACGCACGCACACAAATGCACATGTACACACACCGGTTGCATGGTCCTGTGCACGCCATGAGCGCACACACACACACACACACACACACACACACACACACACACACACACACACACACACACAACACACACAACACCCACACACACACACACACACACACACACACCACACACACACACACACACACACACACACACCACACACACAACCACTTTCTGACAGCATCAAGTATTAAACAAACAACACTTAGTACACAAAGTAATTGATTTTTTTTATTTTTTTGCAGATAAGAATTTATGCTACAAAATACAACATTCCATCAAAGCCTCTGTGCTTTTTTTAAGTTAATGGCTCTATTCAATCAGATCCACCTTTACATTGGCATGTCGGAGGTGAACTGCGACAGAGCTGTCAAATCCACAGAGGCTCCTGTTGTTATACCTAAAGTGACATTGCCATTGACTGCGATGGAGTTGGCATTAATAAAAATCCCATGCAGCCTAGTTTACAAGTTCGAACACTAACCTCAATTAGGCTGATAGAAATCCTCATCATGTTGTTTAATGATTTTCAATTTGAGTGTTAATTGTTTCTATATAGCCTGCACTTTCTCCTTCTGAACTTCTAAACGCGAGTGGGACGGGTGTGGCTTTGTGACAATGAACAAGAGCAGCTGCTCACCGGAGGAGGAATGCTCCAACGCAGGCAGTTAGACCTCCGACGCCGTCAAAACAATCAGCTATGCGGGTGGTGGCTATTGCCGGTTAACGTTTGATCTGATTGAATCTAGGCCTTAGCAACATCAAATGGTAAACGGTAAATATAAACCAATCATAATACTGACACACAGTGTCATTTGCTCTTTGACCCCCATTGATTAGGCTAGGCCCCCAACCTCACTGAAGAAGTGTCACTACACTACCGTGGAAGAAATTAGGCTAAAGAGCTAAAATCACAAATGAGCCCTTCTTGACATTGAAGGACACTGAAGTCTAATGCTAGCATACTGTACATTCAGTGCTAGATAGGAATATTTGTTGTAGTCGAATAATGGCAAACAACTGCTTCTTGTTTTGTAAAACGTCGTTTGGGTACAGTATTAGTAGAAATGTTGTACACAAGGTTGGTTATTCTCCTCTTCTTCCCATCCCCATCGCCTGCGGAGTGAATCTAACAGACATATCATGTGGAAGCCTTGAGCTGTGTGTGGTGTGTGTGTGTGTGGGTGTGTGTTGGTGTGTGTGTGTGTGTGTGTGTGTTGTGTGTGTGTGTGGTGTGTGTGGTGTGTGTGTGTGTGTGTGTGTGTTGTGTGTGTGTGTGTGTGTGTGTGTGTGGTGTGTGTGTGTGTGTGGTGTGTGTGTGTGTGTGTGCACGTCCTGTATTCTGAGAGAGGTGCAGATAAGGCAGGATAAGTGCTTCTGGATGGGTCTTTACTCACTAAAGTGTTCCATTCGTGCATAACGGTGCCCCGAGTGTCTAGACATGCCCTACATGTAAAGCTCATTCTGATGCTCTTAAAAACCTTTCTCATCCTTCTCTCAGTCGGTCTCACTTGCTCAATCCATCTCTCCTCCACAGTCTCTCACTGTCAGCCTCGCCTAAAGAGGCCTTTATAAAACGACTATTCAAGTAAAATTCACAAAAGTCATATTGACATTTTACTTTGACTGTTTGATGAAATAATATAACAGTAATGTAACTGCCTGGTAATAATGTGCACTTAAATGGTTATGAAAGTCATTATGAGAAGATGCTGAAAGGCATTAAAAGCATATAATTTAGATTAAGGGGCTCGAGATACACTACTTGACCAAAAGTATGTGGACACCTGCTTGTCGAACATCTCATTCCAAAATCACGGTCATTAATATGAGCTGGTCCCCCCTTTGCTGCTATAACAGCCTCTGGGAAGGCTTTCCACTGAGATGTTGGAAAATTTCTGCGGGGACTTGCTTCCAATCAGCACACAAACACATTAGTGAGGTTGGGTACTGATGTTGGGCGATTAGGCCTGGCTCGCAGTCGGCATTCCAATTTATCCCAAAGGTGTTCCGATGGGGTTGATGTCAGGGCTCTGTGCAGGCCAGTCAAGTTCTTCCACACCGATCTTGACAAAACTTTTTGTATGGACCTCGCTTTCTGCACGGGAGCATTGTCATGCTTGAACCAAGAAAGGGCCTTCCCCAAACTTGCCACAAAGTTGGAAGCACAGAATCATCTAGAATGTCATTGTATGCTGTAGCGTTAAGATTTCCCTTCCCTGGAACTAAGGGGCCTAGCCCGAACATGAAAAACAGCCCCAGACCATTATTCCTCCTCCACCAAACTTTACAGTTGCACTATGAATCGGGGCAAGTAGCATTCCCTGGCATCCGCCGAAACCCAGATTCGTCCATCGGACTGTCAGATGGTGAAAGTGTGATTCATCACTCCAGAGAACGCTTTCCCTGCTCCGTAGTCCAATAGTGGCGAGCTTCACACCACGCCAGACTGCACTTGGCATTGCGCATGGTGATTTTAGGGTTGTGTGCAGCTGCTCGGCCATGGAAACCCATTTCATGAAGCTCCCAACGAACAGTTCTTGTGCTGACGTTGCTTCCAGATGCAGTTTGGAACTCGGTAGTGATGTTGCAACCGAGGACAGACGATTTTACGAGCTACAACGATAGCGACAAACAACACCACAAAAGTGCTCCAATCTCAAAAAATAATATCCAGTTTTCCTTTTTATCTATATGTAGCTGTTACCCCACCCAGGATGGCCTCTCCTCTCTCTCGTCTCTCTTCTCTCTCTCGTCTCTCTCTCTCTCTCTCTCTCTCTCTCCTCTCTCTCTCTCTCTCTCTCTTCTCTCTCTCTCTCTCTCTCTCTCTCCTCAGAGAGAGAGAGAGAGAGAGAGAGAGAGAGAGAGAGAGCCATCCTGGGTGGGGTAACAGCTACATATAGATAAAAAGGAAAACTGGATATTATTTTTTGAGATGGAGCACTTTTGTGGTGTTGTTTGTCGCTATCGTTGTAGCTCGTAAAAATCGTCTGTCCTCGGTTGCAACACTCACTACCGAGTTCCAAACTGCATCTGGAAGCAACGTCAGCACAAGAACTGTTCGTTGGGAGCTTCATGAAATGGGTTTCCATGGCCGAGCAGCTGCACACAACCCTAAAATCACCATGCGCAATGCCAAGTGCAGTCTGGCGTGGTGTGAAGCTCGCCACTATTGGACTACGGAGCAGGGAAACGCGTTCTCTGGAGTGATGAATCACACTTCACCATCTGACAGTCCGATGGACGAATCTGGGTTCGGCGGATGCCAGGGGAATGCTACTTGCCCCGATTCATAGTGCCAACTGTAAAGTTTGGTGGAGGAGGAATAATGGTCTGGGGCTGTTTTTCATGGTTCGGGCTAGGCCCCTTAGTTCCAGGGAAGGGAAATCTTAACGCTACAGCATACAATGACATTCTAGATGATTCTGTGCTTCCAACTTTGTGGCAACAGTTTGGGGAAGGCCCTTTCTTGTTCAAGCATGACAATGCTCCCGTGCAGAAAGCGAGGTCCATACAAAAAAGTTTTGTCAAGATCGGTGTGGAAGAACTTGACTGGCCTGCACAGAGCCCTGACATCAACCCCATCGGACACCTTTGGGATAAATTGGAATGCCGACTGCGAGCCAGGCCTAATCGCCCAACATCAGTACCCAACCTCACTAATGTGTTTGTGGCTGATTGGAAGCAAGTCCCCGCAGAAATTTTCCAACATCTAGTGGAAAGCCTTCCCAGAGGCTGTTATAGCAGCAAAGGGGGGACCAGCTCCATATTAATGACCGTGATTTTGGAATGAGATGTTCGACAAGCAGGTGTCCACATACTTTTGGTCAAGTAGTGTATCTCGAGCACCTTAATCTAAATTATATGCTTTTAATGCCTTTCAGCATCTCTCATAATGACTTCATAACCATTTAAGTGCACATTATTACCAGGCAGTTACATTACTGTTCATATTATTTCATCAAACAGTCAAAGTAAAATGTCAATATGACTTTTGTGAATTTTACTTGAATAGTCGTTTTTATAAGGCCTCTTTAGGGAGGCTGACAGTGAGAGACTGTGGAGGAGAGATGGATTGAGCAAGTGAGACAGACTGAGAGAAGGATGAGAAAGGTTTTTAAGAGCATCAGAATGAGCTTTACATGTAGGCATGTCTAGACACTCGGGGCACCGTTATGCACGAATGGAACACTTTAGTGAGTAAAGGACCCATCCAGAAGCCTATCCTTGGCCCTTATCTGTCACCCTCTCAGAATACAGACGTGCACACACACACACACACACCACACACACACACACACACACACACACACACCACAACACAACACACACACACACACACCACACACACACACACACACACACACACACAGCCACACACACACACACACCACACAACACACACACACACACACAACACACACACCACACACACACACACAGCTCCAAGGGCTTCCACATGATATGTCTGTTAGATTCACTCCGCAGGCGATGGGGGATGGGAGGAAGAGGAGAATAACCAACCTTGTGTACAACATTTCCTCACTAATACTGTACCCAACGACGTTTTACAAAACAAGAAGCAGTTGTTTGCCATTATTCGACTACAACAAATATTCCCTATCTAGCACTGAATGTACAGTATGCTAGCATTAGACTTCAGTGTCCTTCAATGTCAAGAAGGGCTCATTTGTGATTTTAGCTCTTTAGCCTAATTTCTTCCACGGTAGTGTAGTGACACTTCTTCAGTGAGGTTGGGGTGCCTAGCCTACTCAATGGGGGTCAAAGAGCAAATGACACTGTGTGTCAGTATTATGATTGGTTTATATTTACCGTTTACAATTTGATGTTGCTAAGGCCTAGATTCAATCAGATCAAACGTTAACCGGCAATAGCCACCACCCGCATAGCTGATGTTTTGACGGCGTCGGAGGTCTAACTGCCTGCGTTGGAGCAGTTCCTCCTCCGGTGAGCAGCTGCTCTTGTTCATTGTCACAAAGCCACACCCGTCCCACTCGCGTTAGAAGTTCAGAAGGAGAAAGTGCAGGCTATATAGAAACAATTAACACTCAAATTGAAAATCATTAAACAACATGATGAGGATTTCTATCAGCCTAATTGAGGTTAGTGTTCGAACTTGTAAACTAGGCTGCATGGGATTTTTATTAATGCAACTCCATGCAGTCAATGGCAATGTCACTTTAGGTATAACAACAGGAGCCTCTTGTGGATTTGACAGCTCTGTCGCAGTTCCACCTCCGACATGCCAATGGCTAAAGTGGATCTGATTGAATAGAGCCATTAACTTAAAAAAGCACAGAGGCTTTGATGGAATGTTGTAATTTGTAGCATAAATTCTTATCTGCAAAAAAATAAAAAAAATCAATACTTTGTGTACTAAGTGTTGTTTGTTTAATACTTGATGCTGTCAGAAAGTGGTTTGTGTGTGTGTGTGTGTGTGTGTGTGTGTGTGTGTGTGTGTGTGTGTGTGTGTGTGTGTGTGTGTGTGTGTGTGTGTGTGTGTGTGTGTGTTGTGTGTGTGTGTGTGTGTGTGTGTGTGTGTGTGTGTGTGTGTGTGTGTGTGGGTGCGCTCATGGGGGCACAGGACCATGCAACGTGTGGTGTACATGTGCATTTGTGTGCGTGCGTGCATGCATGCTTGCGTTTATGTGACTGTGTGTGAGTATGTATGTGTCTGTCTGTGTGTGTGCATCTGTGTGGCTGTGTGTGTATCCCCAGCACTATGATTGGAGGCATCCATTATTGATGATGTCCTGATGAGATCAATCAAGCCAGAGTTTTTTTAATTTTCTGTGTTGAATCCGATAATAGCATTATGACATAGTAATCGTCCTGTCATGAATATTTAAATCACACTGAAATCGCCGTTCCATATTCATGACCTCTCTGTTTTGTTTTGCTTTCCTCTCTGAAGTTCTATCCCTTATTCACTCATTTATTTTCCCTTCCGTCCATTTGAGCATACTGCATTATTTGCTTCATGAAAACAAGTCATGTCAACATCCAATATAATAGTAGACGTTCCTATTTCAAGATGAAAGAACAAATGGCCCATTGACAGAGAAAAGTGTAATTCAAACAAATGAGTTTATCTACCTCCCTGGTACATTCAAGAGGGAGAAGCTTGTTGTTGTTTTATTAACCAATCATCCAATCATCGTCTATGTATTGAATGTAGAGCCCTGTGCAGGCTTCCGTGTTGTTTAAAAATGTGAAAAGTGGCTGGCATCGTGTGTACCAATTGAATTCGGCTAATATTCACTGCCATGATTTTCACTGTGATTACTTCATTCCCTCTGCGCAACCCTCCACACCATGGATGCCACGAAAGCATAAATGGAGAGCTATTAGAGCGGACTACTTTGGAGGTCTTGGTCACTGGTTGTACAGCAGGATTCTCCTCACAGGGGGCACCGTTTATGTAGTAGAACCTTCCTATTAGAGGTCTTCAAGGGTCCAAAAAGTTGGACCTGCTCCGAAACGGACCTGGGGCTTACCAACCCGGACCCGATCTGCATAAATACATTTTTTAAATATAGAGACCCGTTCTGTATAGACCTGGTTGGATCCAGACCCGGTCCGATCCGAGTGAGGGAAGCAGCAGAAAAGTCATTTTTTAACCTACTTTATTAACCAGAGCTGATAAAGTGCGAGAGGAGGGACAGCAGTGCCGCTCCAGCAGGCAGGGGAGGGGCCTTATTGTGAGTGAGTGACAAGATGAGCAAGGAGGCGGGACGGAGAGATGATAGACATCAACCAACCAACCAAGTCGACTCACGTTATAATAGACTAATAGCTGCCATAGCTAGGTTACTTATCATCAAATATGATTATTTAGTACCTGTCTTGACTCCATCACATCCGGGAGAAGTTTGTTAAGCTAGCTAACGTTAGCTAGCTAGGCTAACTGAGGCTGCAGTGCATGCACTTTCTCACCCTACAGTTACAAATAACAACAACTCCATTCAGAATATTAAGTACCAGCCTACCTGTTGGTTCTTGGTCACTCTTTCAACTTTTAATTCTGTAATTCAAATCTATCTTCCATTGATGAGATATCTCCTAACTTTTGCTACACACGGAGAGAGGCTCTATGACTGTAGCCGATTGCTGCTTTGATTGCTTATTATTGACGAACAACATGATACGCACACCACGCTCCACTTTCGTGAAAAGCAAGAGCAGCAGCATAAATCGTGTTCGGATCTGTACGGACACTTTCGGACCAGTCGGTTAAAATTACACATACCAGAGACCCGTGACAATCAGATCAGATCCGACCCAGACCCATGACATTATTTCTGGATAAACTCACGTCGATCTTTGATGTCAATTTGATCCTAGATGTTTGTCCAACTGCCATAAACGTCAAATTGCAAGGTTTAAATATGAGACCATGCTGCAGGCTAATGCTTTCATCACAATTATGACATTCAGGGTGACCTTTTCGACAGTGCATGTAAACCTATGTAAACCTCAATCTCACAGTGGGATGTAAATGAACAACGTGCGTTATAAGAAAGTTATTATTTAATCATACAATGGGTGGGTCTAATCCTGAATGCCGATTGGTTAAAAGCGCGTTCCAGCCGGTGTCTATTCCACAAGTTACCACTGGCTAAAGCTATGACCTTAAAATGCCTATTTACTCGGTTCCATCTAACTGTGCAATCCACTGTCTCATCAGCCCATGCAGGGAAGTTATAAACTTGATCTCCACTATAAAAAGCATCTAGACATTATCTCACATTTCTTTTAGACTAACATTTAGTTTTCAACAACAGAGATTTGTATAAACCTTGCTGTCTGTCTCTGTGACATTTGAAACATTGTTTCAATATTCAAATTTGATCTCCAGCTGTCCCATAGTAATGAACGTGTATGGGTCAGGAGTCGGGACAAGAGAGAGAGGCAGGCAGGCAGCATTTCTCAGCCAGTCTAAATCATTAATCAGTTGGCATCATTTTTTATTTTTATTATTATTATTTTTTTTTTCTTCCCTTTTCTCCCCAATTTTCGTGGTATCCAATCGCTAGTAATTACTATCTTGTCTCATCGCTACAACTCCCGTACGGGCTCGGGAGAGACGAAGGTCGAAAGCCATGCGTCCTCCGAAGCACAACCCAACCAAGCCGCACTGCTTCTTAACACAGCGCGCCTCCAACCCGGAAGCCAGCCGCACCAATGTGTCGGAGGAAACACCGTGCACCCTCCCCCTCGGCTTGCGCGCACTGCGCCCGGCCCGCCACAGGAGTCGCTGGAGCGCGATGAGACAAGGATATCCCTACCGGCCAAACCCTCCCTAACCCGACGACGCTATGCCAATTGTGCGTCGCCCCATGGACCTCCCGGTCGCGGCCGGCTGCGACAGAGCCTGGGCGCGAACCCAGAGACTCTGGTGGCGCAGCTAGCACTGCGATGCAGTGCTCTAGACCACTGCGCCACCCGGGAGGCCCAGTTGGCATCATTTTTATGGATATATACAAAGAAATGTGAATTGAAAAAAGGTGAAATGAAACAAAGTGCAGCTAGTTTGCAGTCTTTCCAGGTTCAGTTTGAAGTGATTGTTATTGTTGTTGTTGTTGGCTAGCTCCTCTGAACAACAGTGTCCTGACGAGAGAGCATGTTTTCTATGCCAGAAAAAATTGTGCCTCACTAGCTCATTATTATGGATGTATCCAAATAAATGTCACTAGAAAACAGCTTAAACATGCAGCTACTGTTGTCATTCTGGCTGCACTGTTTGACGTGACTGTAAGTTAGCCGTAGTTGGCTAGCTGGCAACCAAGGGATAAGAACGTTGCCAGCCAGTATGGCAATGGAACATTTAGAACGAACAACTGGGCCGCGTCCATAGATACAGAACAAAAAGCCTGAGCGACTGGGTCGCATCTCTAGCAGCCGAACCAATAGAACGAACGACCAGCCGGCTTGGGCAGCAACCCTAGATTTGTTTCGGGACTGTATCTTGTGGAAGGATGAAATAGTATGAATAAATTCATCAAAATAACGTTTTTAATGAAAATATGTCAATCATTATTTGAATATGTTGGTAACCCGTTGTATAAAAGGGATAATGCCCAAGAAGCCGGTGTTTGGAGGATATATTGGCACTGTTTGGCCGGCACACGTGCAAACAACAGCCGTGAGAATATATCCTCCAAGCTTCTCGGGCATCACTTAACTAGAGTTTGCTCAACATAAATAGTTGTTGATTATATTGCACATTAAATCACGCTTACAGATTATTATGAGGTCACTCGCTTACAAACTGCCATGACTGCTACAACGTATAGCTTGGAGAAATACTTGATGAAATCCTCCTGCAGTGTAAAGCTAGGACCAGGTTGGATAACGCATTGTGAAAGCTGAAGGCTAGGAGAGCTTGGTTTGTTAATGCTAGGATGACAGCCATTAAAGCTGAATCACTGAACCTTTTCAATATCTGTAATGAAGTTTTATCAATTAACAGACACCATCATACCATATTTATGAGGCAGATGGGAGGGAATCCTGAGCAGAGCTGCTTTTAGAGAGGTCAGAGTGTGTTGGTGCTGCTCTCTGACTTTCTGAGAGTCCCTCTCCACATGAATGTTTCAGGGGCTAAATGGAGGCAGACAGGCTCGATCCCCTGTTCCCTCCCTCCCTCTACCCCCCACCAACGCTACAGGAAAACACTGTATGGGAATGTTCACAGTGTATTAAAGAGTAATGGATTTAAATGCAATGTGTGTGTGTGTGTGTGTGTGTGTGTGTGTGCCTGTGGAGGGAAGGGATTGTGTGTGTGTTGTGCATAGTGTGTGTGTGTGTGTGTGTGTGTGTGTGTGTGTGTGTGTGTGTGTGTGTGTGTGTGTGTGGTGTGTGTGTGTGTGTGTGTGTGTGTGTGTGCCGCGCGCAGGATATGTCAGGTTGACGTTGAGTATTCACTACCGTAACTTACATCAATGTCTGATACAGATGATTTTGAACAACAATGTGTGTCGTGCGTGTGTTCTTTTTGCTCCTTTCTTATTTTTCTTGTCTTGTTTTTTTCTAGATGCTCCAATGTGCTATGACTTTGTGTGTGTACTGTATGTTTGTGTCTAAATGTGTTTGTGCTGTACTTGTAGGTGAGGGACATTCTGTCTAGGAGCTGGGGAAACCTCTTTGGAAACGGCAAACATGGAAAAGTTGGCTTTATTCACTAACCTCCCCCCCCCACCCCTAATACCCATGCTATGTTTTTGTAAGTTGTATATAGCCACCCCCAGGCCCTGTGCCAGTAATATACAGACACAGTGCTCAGTTGGATAGAGCCAGTAAATTGATGTATGAGAGAGCATTGTAGTCCATGCTGACTGACCACAGTGTGTACAGATTGACCCCCCAGGCTTTCCTCCTCTCTCTTTCTCTTTCTTTTCTTTTTCTCTCTCTTGCACTTCTTTCTCTCTCTTGCCACTCTCTCTTTCTCGCTCTCATTTTGTCCATGTCGTCTACCTCTCCTACCTCCTCTTTTTGCCTCCTTCTCTGGTCTTTATCTCTCGTTTTTCCTCTCCCATCTGTCATTATAGGCTTACATTTATCTACTGTACATGCCTCTATCTCTCTCTCTCTTTCTCTCTCTCTGTGTGTGTGGAGGTTCTTGTAGACTACAACAGCTCTGTC
Organism: Salvelinus sp. IW2-2015; assembly: GCF_002910315.2. Taxonomy (NCBI): domain Eukaryota; kingdom Metazoa; phylum Chordata; class Actinopteri; order Salmoniformes; family Salmonidae; genus Salvelinus; species Salvelinus sp. IW2-2015. The sequence goes on from NC_036872.1 coordinate 9,662,726, forward strand.
AGTAAAGATACATCACAGCGCCCTATCACCCCACCCCTATCACCCCAATCCCCCCCTAGGCCAGGGGGATTCCATTAGCACTATCACCTGCTGTGATGCCTCCCCCCCAAGTGTACCACACACACACACACACAACAAACACATAATGTAAAATAGACACATACACAAGGATGCTGCTCTGCAAGAAGGAACAAGAAATGTGAGACTGGAACCTCAACACCCCTTCTCAACTCAACCTCCCCACTCTTCCTCCCTCCCCTCCCTCTCTCCCGCTCTCCCTCCCTTCCTCCCTCTTTCCCTTCCACCTCACTTTCTTTCCGCGACTCACGACTCTGTAGTGAAGACAAAGGCGATGCGCTGCAATTACTCTATTGGTTGCGACTTCTCATTTACATGACAAGTGCGTGCCGGCCTGGGAACAACGGCCCTGCTCCCCCTGGTCAGCCGGGGCCTGTGCCTGAGACTGGGGGTCTGGGGGCTTCCATGGGGCTCTGGGGGGTTCCAGGGGGTCTGGGAGGAGAGAGGGGATGCCTGCATGGGCTTTGGCCTGGTGGGAAGGGGGGTTCGGGGGGGGTAAAGGGGCAAGAAACAGGGGGTGGGCACTCGGGTGGATGCTGCCGAACAATATCGTCTGCTTCTCGGGGCATTCCTCCTGCTCATCGTCACGGCGAAGCGGTCGTGGTCTTCAACACTAACGGGAACAACATTCTTAAGCAGTGAAACCATTCATTAGTGTGTGTTGCTGCTGTTGCTGCCAGCCTTGCCCGCCCTACCCAACCTACCCGCCCTGCCCGCCCTGCCCGCCCTGCCCGCCCTACCCAACCATGCTGTAATGTTAGTTTAGCATTACAGGCGCACTCAGCTGAGCCATTCTTATGGTCGTTTTTTTGTAGTTATTCATTTTCCCCCCGCTCTAATGTTTGCTTAGAAGATAAAGAGGCATTTTTTATTACCCGCTGAAGTTCACATGTCAGGATGAATCGGATTTACATGGTCATTCTGCAGGGGCACACAAGGGAAAAGGCCAAAGCTTTATACTCATAAAGTATTCAGTAGTATACTCAGTAATACACAACTATTCTTCATTCATTTAGCTGTAATAGAAAAGGTTTCTCTTGTCAAGAAAACACATTTATTTTCATGTCTTTTCGATGATGTCCAGAGGCCCATCCACAACAATATGTTGAAATCCTCCTTTAGGATAGACACAGCAGGAGACTTAGGATGCCTTGACCCTGAGGACCTGTGGGATGACCTCTAGCCCCTGCCTGGGTTCTAACAATGGATGCTGACATGTTCTGCCTCCGAGGTCAAAAGGGAGAGCCCGGGGCATGTCCACAGTGACATGGGGACTGTTTGATCTGAGGAATACAAGACAACATTCTATGTTATGTTATCACGATCTATATATAATATCCTGAAAGCATATGGTTTAGCCCCATTGAAACTTTTTGTAGCTATATTCTGTAGCTTTCTAGAACTGTTTAGGATCACCTGTGGGGCGCCTTGTTTCAGACCTACATGGTAAAGTAATTAAAGATAATGGATGACGAGTCTCTGGCTTCATTTTGTCGGCATGATAAGTCTTTGGCTTCATTTGGTCAGCATGATAAGTCTCTGGCTTCATTTGGTCGGCATGATAAGTCTCTGGCTTCATTTGGTCAGCATGATAAGTCTCTGGCT
>NC_036872.1:9666788-9678151 GCF_002910315.2 Salvelinus sp. IW2-2015
TCATTTGGTCAGCATGATAAGTCTCTGGCTTCATTTGGTCAGCATGATACGTCTCTGACTTCATTTGGTCAGCATGATAAGTCTCTGGCTTCATGTGTCAGCATGATAAGTCTCTGACTTCATTTGGTCAGCATGATACGTCTCTGACTTCATTTTGGTCAGCATGATAAGTCTCTGGCTTCATTGGTCAGCATGATAAGTCTCTGGCTTCATTTGGTCAGCATGATAAGTCTCTGACTTCATTTGTTCAGCATGATAAGTCTCTGACTTCATTTTGTTAGCATGATAAGTCTAATGACATTTTGCCAACAAGATACATTGCCATGCATGTGTGTGTGTGGTGTGTGTGTGTGCGTGAGTGTGCGTTGGAGCGTGTGCGAGTGTGTGTTGTGTTGGGGGGGGGGTTGCGTGTGTGTTTTACTGTTATTCAGCCACCATTGTCACGATCATAGATGAATATAATTAATTTCTTCTGAGATCCAATTAGACTATGATTGAATGAACATTCCTTTCTCCCAAGGTGACAACTGATTTAAAGTCGTAATTTTCAGTAGCTATCAACATGGCGCATAATCAAAATAGATATCATGAATTAGATAATCTGTATCTGTTTGGGACTTTGACCTTGTGAAGGATCAATTGAAGCAGAGTTTGCTTGACAGTTGTATTATGTGGACCTGGTGTAACTAGCTTCCACGAACATTAGTGTCATTGACATCAGCTATACCGTCTTGCACATATCAAAGGACAGAGAGATCAGTGTAAGAAGAAGAACGTGAATAACATTAAACAAGAAATGTATTTACTTAGATTGCTAGTTTCACTTGTGTGTGCACCCACAATGTTAACTTAGCTCAAAATGGAGAAGGAAGGCGGAGATGAGTTTGTGGCGTGTTTGTATGTTTTGCTTTAGGAGAGCTCAGGGCATGTCCACAGTGCTGCCCGCGGCAAGTGACGGACTGTGTGTAACTTGCTTCCAACTAACATTGCACGTCATTGACATTAGGTATACTGTCTTGTACATATAAGAGGAAAACAGAAGAGTCAGTGTGTGTTTGTTCTGTGTGATGCTCGTTGTGTGCGTGTTGTCTCGTGTTGTGGTGTTCCTTCGTGGGTGGGTGTGCTGTGCGTTGCTTGTGTACTGTGTGTTTGTCTCTCTAGGTGTTCTTTACTCTTATCTCTCTCTGTGTGTGTGTGCATGCCTGTGTCTGTGTGTTTGTCTCTCGGTGTCTGTGTGAGGGTGTGTGTTTCAAAACTATTGCTTGAGGTACAACATCAGCAGATTAACTGGAATTAAAAGAAATCAAGTCTTCTTCATTTTCTCTTCTCTCCCAGGGAGTCAGTTACTGCTGTGCCAGATTTACACACTGACATACAGTGCCTTCAGAAAGTATTCGTACCGCTTGACTTTTTGTTGTGTTAAATCCTGAATGAATTAAATAAATAACAAATCTCACCCATCTACACACAATACTCCTGTAACGGCGTTCCTCCTCCTCTTCATACGAAGAGGAGGAGCAGGGATCGAACCAAAATGCAGACTTGTGATTTGACATATTATTTATTAAAGTAAAGACGAAAACACGAACTTCACTTAAAACTAAACAAAACAACAAACGGAGTAGACAAACCTGAACGTAAGGACTTACATGTAACGCAGAACGAACGAACAGGAAAATGACTACACAAAACGACGAACGAACGAAACAGTCCCGTATGGTGCAACATAGACACAGACACAGGAAACAACCACCCACGACAAACAAAGTGAAAACACCTACCTTAATATGATTCTCAATCAGAGGAGATGAAAACCACCTGCCTCTAATTGAGAACCATATTAGGTACCCATTAACCAACATAGAAACAGAAAACATAGACTGCCCACCCAAACTCACGTCCTGACCAGCTAACACATAAAAACTAACAGAAAACAGGTCAGGAACGTGACAACTCCATAATGACCAAGTGGCAACATGTTTTTAGAAATGTTTGAAAATGAAATACAGAGATATCTAATTTACATAAGCATTCACTACTTTGAGTCAACACTTTGGAGACGCACCTTCGGCAGCGATTACGGCTTTGAGTCGTCGTGGGTGTGTCTGTGTCAGCTTTGCACATCTGGATTTGGGGATTTTCTCCCGTTCTTCCTTGCATATTTTCTCAATCTTTTTTTAAGTTAGATGGGGAGCGGCGGTGAACAGCAATCTCCAAGTCCACAGATTTTCAAAAGGATTCAAGTCTGGGCTCTGGCTGGGCAACTCAAAGACTTCCATATTATTGTTCTGAAGCCATTCCAGTGTTGCTTTGACTGTGTGCATGAGGTCCGTGTGCTGTTGGAACATAAATCTTCATCCCCAGTCTAAGGTCATTTGAACTCTGAAGTAGGTTCTCATCAAGGATTTACCTGTATTTGGCTTCATTCATTGTTCCCTCTATCCTTACCAGTCTCCCAGTCCCTGCCTCTGAAAACATCCCCATAGCATGATGCTGCCAGCAACATGCTTCACGGTAGGGATGGTGTTAGACGGGTGATGAGTTCAATTTCTGTCTCATCAGACCACAGAATTATGATTTCAGTCTTTCACGTGCCTTTTTGCAAACTCCAGGCGTGCTGTCATGTGCCTTTTTCTCAGCAATAGCTACCGTCTGGCCACTCTCCCTTAAGGCCCAGATTGATGAAGTGCTTTAGAGACTGTTGTGCTTCTGACAGATTCTCCCATCTCAGCCAAGGAACTCCGTAGTTCTGTCAGAGTGGTCATTGGGTTCTTGGTCACCTCCCTGACCAAGGTCTTTCTTGCCCGGTTGCTCAGTAAGGTCGGACATCCAGCTCTACGCAGAGTCTGGGTAGTTCCATATTTTTCCATTTCCCAATGACGAGGACCACTGTGCTCTTTGAAACTTTCAACACTCTAAAACAATTTTTTACCTTTCACCAGATATATGTCTCATCACAATTCTATCTCGGAGATCTAGAGACAGTTCCTTGGTTTCTTCTCTGACATGTACTGTCAACTGTGGGAGCTTGTATAGACAGGTTTACTTCTTTCTAAATCATGTCCAAACAATTGAATTAGCCACAGGTTGACTCCAATCAAGTTGTAGTGACACATCATATTTCTAAAAACATGTTTTCACTTTGTCATCATAGAGTATTGTGTGTAGAGGGGTTGAGAAAATTACATCTATTTAATCCATTTTGAATTCAAATGTGGAATAATTCAAGGAGTAAGAATACTTTCTGAAGGCACGGTATCACTTCACTTCCCTGAAAGCAGCATGTTTTAAGAAAGAGGTGTGTGTTTTCACACAGAGAGATGCCTTTGTGGAGTATGTGAAAGAGACACTTTTAAAGTAGTCTTTTGAAGCTGGAGATCCTGAGAAGGATATGAGGTATGATACAACACATATACGCACATACACACAACCACACACACACTCCCACACAAACACACACACACACAGACACACACACAACCACACACAGAACCACACACACCCTCCCACACAAATACACACACAGACACAGAACAAGCTGCCAAATTCCCTCCAAACAAGCCAAGGATGAAACCCAAAGCTAAAGTGTGTGTTCACTATCTGACCACAGCTGCTCCGCTCTCACGCTCTCTGAGGTGTGTCTTCAACACACGGACACACACACACATCACCATGCATGCATACTACATACACCACACACACACCCCACACCCCACACACACACACACACACACACACACCACACACCACACACACACACACACACACACACACACACACACACACACACACTTAAGCACCCAGAAACAGATAAGTACAGAGTTAGAAGTTGGACAAATAGATGGACAAATAGATACACACAACAACTAACACAAATATCCCCTGTTCTACTGAGGAGTGGTCTTGTCCTGTCAGTGCCTCTGACTCTCTCTCTCTCTCATCAGCACCTCTACCCCAAGCAAGGTCATTACACACTGCTGGGGCAGCAAGAGAACACTAGGAGAGATACAGAGAAAGAGAGGAGAGAGAGAGACAAAGAGAGGGATAAAAGAAGAGAAATAGAGACAGAGAGAGGGAGAGCTGAAGAGAGAGAGAGAGAGAGCGAGAGAGAGAGAAAGAGGTGAAGATAAAGTGAGAGAGGTCAAGAGAAAGGGAGAGGAAGAGAGAGAGAAGAAGAGAGAGACATAAAGAGAGAGAGAGAGAGAAAGACAAAGAGAGAGCAAGATAGATGAAGTGAGGGAGAGAGAGGTGGGAGTATTGTTAACATATTACCGGGCCGGCGTCTTTGGAGATTGCCCATGTGATTGGCTCCCGAGGCCTCTGTGGCACACAGCAATTAGGAGCCCAACGACCCCGGATCTCCACAGAAATCCCACCGGAGACTCCCGCTCGTGTTCTGCCATGCTATCGGAGTGCCGGCTCGCTCCCAGACAGGGTGAACATCCCGATATTCAGACTATGGAAAGCGGAGAGAGAGGCTGCCGGAGTTCTGGCAGAGGTTAATGGTTTTTCCCAGTCAGGGAGCATACAGTGTGTATCAGGTAATTATGGGTAATTGGTAAATGTTACCATAATGAAAGAATTACCAGCCATTCTAATTAGACCTAGAGATAGAGAGAGAGAGCAAGAGAGAGAGAGAGAGAGAGAGAGAGAGAAAACAGTGTCAGCATGTGAGTGAAAGAAACAGCGACCTTTGACTCTTTTGAGTCAAAGAGAAACAAAGTGAGATAAAGATTGAGGGAGAGAGAGTTATAACAACGAAAGAGAGGGGAAGAGCAATGGGACCTAGTATAGACGTAGATAAGCATGAATCGTTTCATTTTAATAGAATAGCCTCCAGCTGTGAGTTAGAAGAGTCCCATTATAGCCCTCATTAAACTGCTGTCTGTGGCATGCATGTGTCATTGTGTTGTTAACTCTCTTAAGCGCAAGGTGATCAGTGCACAATTGTTGCAGGATGAATATAAATACAAATGTACAGTTTACTGGACGAAAGTGCCAATGACAGTGTTTTGACTGGTTTGAGCCTTTTCACTATGAACACTTTGCTTTATTGCCTCAAGTGAACCAGTGACTCTGTACAGTAGATAGGGGTGTTGAAATAAAGACATTTACCGTTTTTTACAATCACTTTGGCACAAATTTCAGAACCTTGATGTCATTTCTCAAAACTCTAGGCACAAAACTCCCAACCGATGATCAAAATGCACATTTTTCACTTTTGCTTGGATACAACACACATAAAGGTAAGATCATTTGTTCATTGAACTAATCACCTGTTCAAAATGACACAACTTAACATCAAAGTGTTACCATTTCAAAATGCAATTCACACATTACATCTGAGATGACTGTCTATTCATTTCATTACAATGATCTAACTATCAATTGACACAACTGCTCAGAATGATAAGTAACTGTTGCATTACTCTTAATGCGTAGTTTTATGGAAACTGACAAACAATTTTCCATGTTTAGATCATGAAAGTTTCAGGATAACGAGATCCATTGACACCAATTACCGTGGAAAATGAACCAATTGGACTACATTATCTATGGATGTAATATTTAATCAGCATTCTTTATCAGACACTGTTTCTATGGTCTCATGTACCACTTTTCCAGACCATGTTTTCAGATTTGACATTATTCTACACATTACTGTGCACTCGGCCACCTTATTAGGTACACCTATCTAGTACTGGGTAGGACCCCCTTTTGCCTCCACAACAGCCTGAATTATTCACGGTGTTGTACGTTAAGAGATGCCCTTCTTGCACACCACTGTTTTAAACGGCTGTTATTTGAGCATGTGTGGCCTTTCTGTTAGCTTGAACGAGTCTGGACATTCTCTTCTGACCTCTTGCATTAACAAGGTGGTTTTGCCCACAGAACTGCCGCTCACTGAATGTGTTTTGTTTATCGTACCATTTTCTGTAAACTCAAGAGACTGTAGTGCGTAAAAATCCCAGGAGGGCAGCTGTTTCTGAGATGCTGGAACCACCATGTGTGGCACCAACAATCATACCACGGTCAAAGTTGCTTAGATTACGCATCTTGCCTGTTCTAATGTTTGGTCGAACAACAACTAAAGCTCTCTACTCTATATACTCTATATATTGAGTTGCAGGCAGCCACAAAATTGGCCGTTCGGTGGAGCAGGCTATTTGTGTTAACTCGCAGGTGTACCTAATAAAGTGGCCGGTGAGGGTATGTATGCAGGCCCTTGTAATTGCTTTTCCAACACTGCCAACTTGTTACTGATGATTGATTTCACATTGTGGTACGAGTATATAGTGAAATGAGTGGTGTTCACCTACAACAACATAGTGATAACATGGAGCCGGCAGGTGATCCAGGTCACAATAGAGGTCAAGCAGTGGGAGGAGGAAAACGAGGAAGACGTGGTGGTCAAAGGAATGGCAGGGGACAAGCACCCCTTCTGAGAGGTGGTCGTGGGCCTCGTTTGAGGGGGGGGAACGTGGTAGAGGACAAGGCCACGGACCAAGACAGCGGCAGCAACAGCAAAGAGTGTCCAATGAAATCCAAGCAATAGTTGTAGACCATGTCGTAAATCATTGCATGGCAATGACTGAGGCAGCTACAATGATTCAACCAAACCTCAGAAGATCAACCGTGGCCCAATCATCAAAACTTTCCGCAATGAGAACCGTTAAGTTCTCATGCACTAAACATTAGGCTACTCTCAACATTGTAGAGGGGGATGGAGCTGGATGCCGATGAAAACCATCACAAATTCCTCTCAACCTGGTGTCGTGTCTTTGGCTATGCCGTTTAAGTGATATGACATGCTATTCTATAAAATCCTTTCTCTGTAATTAATATTACCTGATTGAGCTAATCATGTAAATGTAATTAACTAGAAAGTCGGGGCACCACGAAATATTTATAGAGCAGTTATCTTCCGAATAAACTCTTAAAGACCTAGTAATATTTTACATCAATAGCAGTCAATATTAATTGTCACTTCATTTCAGTCTCATCTGAAAGTCGTAAATTCTTGGTTATCTTCACGAACCCTGGCTAACAAGTTGAATCAGCAATACAAAATTGGGTTTAATTATTTATTTACTAAATACCTAACTAATCAGACAGAATTACATATACACAGAATGAATCATACCTTGATTACAAATTATGTCATAAAGGAAAAAGTCCCTAGCGGACGGAACAGATATGACAGCTGGTTACACAAAGAAAAGGGGGTTGGGTTTGAGTGAAAGAGCGGGAAGACTGAGGAACAAAGGGAGAAGCTCTGCTATCGTAAATACAGCATCCTATGCATTCTAAATTACCGCCCATTTGGAAAAGGAAAATGCAATAAATATTTACTCTGAGCTGCGCTTCAATAGGTTGGTGGTAGATGGAAGGCCGTGTTGCCCAACAGAGTCCTTTGTCCTTTGAAGAGTGACTCTGGTGGTGAACGGGAAACGTTGTAGTGTCGTCGTTGTGTGGTAGACGGGATACTCTGTCTGTCCTCTCACGTTTGCAGCGGCCGCTGCTAACTCAATGGCTAGGAGGTATCACTTCTGTAGCGAATTAGAGTTCAAAGTTCATACCATTCGCAACCAAAGCTCACGCTGAGGTTGGCTTCGTTCTGTAGTTATTATCTGAATCCTTTTGACATCGGACCGTCGTCCTAATGTACCCGGAACAGGAGGTTACATTTTCGTCAAGGGTTTATATAGTGGAGGGAGAGAAGGGTGTGTTTCATAGTTTATAACCCATGTCTCTTCACAGGGGCGGGCCACTGATTGAACAGAGCTCTAATCTTATGAAAACCCAATTCTCTCATTTGGAAACAAAAATTACATTTAATCTTCTCATAAACAGTTTCATTTAAATTGCATTTAAATCACACAACAATTCCATGTGAATCTGATAACTATAATGTGTAGACTTTCCCAGATACAGTTTATGTCGTCCTGTCATCAGTCTCAGATGAGACTGAACTGACATCATATTCATTAACTTCTCTGTGCTACGGATCCCTTTTACGGGATCATTTTCCTAAACAACCGCTAAATTGCAGGGCGCAAAATATTACAAAAAATATATATAATCATGCAATCACAAGTGAAATATACCAAAACACAGCTTAGCTTGTTGTTAATCCACCTATCGTGTCAGATTTTGAAAATATGTGTCACGATTGTCGTAACATTGTGGAAGAGAGGAGGACCAAGACGCAGCGTGATAACAATACATATTTAATTAACGAAGACGAAAACGAAACGAACACTGACAAACTATACAAAACAACAAACGACCGTGAAGCTATAAAACGAAAGTGCAGACACAAGCAACTAACGTAAAGACATAGACAATCACCCACGAACTACCTAATGAATATGGCTGCCTAAATATGGTTCCCATTCAGAGACAACGATAGACAGCTGTCTCTAATTGAGAACCAATCTAGGCAACCATAGACATACATAACCATAGACATACATACACCTAGACTGAACACTGCCCCATAAACATACAAAAACCCCTAGACAATACAAAACACATACATCCCCCGTGTCACACCCTGACCTAACTAAAATAATAAAGAAAACAAAGATAATTAAGGCCAGGGTGTGACAATATGCTTTACAGAGACAGAAATCCAAGCTTTTGTGAGTGTATCAATCAATGCTAGAACAGCTAGCCCCAAATTAGCATGGTCACGAAAGTCAGAAAAGCAATTAAATTAATCGCTTACCAGATGTTTGCACTCACGAGACTCCCAGTTACACAATAAATGTTATTTTTGTTCGATAAATATTACTTTTATTTAAAAAAACGCCATTTGGGTTGCACGTTATGTTCAGAAAACTACAGCCTCGTTCCGGTGCTGAAAGGCAGAAGAAAATTCAGATACAAAAATATTACCAAAAATATTTTTAATCATGCAATCACAAGTGAAATATACCAAAACACAGCTTAGCTTGTTGTTAATCCACCTATCGTGTCAGATTTTGAAAATATGCTTTGCAACGAAAGCAATCTAAGCTTTTGTGAGTGTATCAATCAATGCTAGAACAGTTAGCTGTCACGATCTATCACAAGGATGACGCTGGAGAGACGAAGCAGGTACGGGAGTAACATTTAATAAATCACGGACATGGAACGAGACATAAACAGCTTAGCAAACAGAAAAACAATCAATGCAGAAGCAGGGAACAGAGCTGGGGAACTGACACATATAGGGAGGAAATGAACAGGTGATAATAGAGTCCAGGTGAGTCCAATAACGCTGATGCGCGTGACAAGGAAAGGCAGGTGTACGTGATGGATGGCAGGAGTGAGTGATGCAAGGCATTCTGGCGCCCTCAAGCGCCAGGGAGGGGAAAGAGCGGAGCAGACGTGACAGTACCCCCCACTAGGGGCGCCACCCGGCGTCCCACCTGGGCAAACCGGCCGAGACATGGGCGCTGGGCAAGCCGGTTGAGGCGTGGAAGCCCGACGAACCGGCTGGAGCGTGAGAGCCTGGCGAGCCGGCTGAGGCATGGGAGCCTGACGATCCGGCTGAGTCCAGACGCCTGTCGATCCCGCTGAGGAAACCCGATGATCCGGTGGATTGTGACGTGGGATGGGAAGCCACCGAGCCAACCGAGGCAATGAAACCTCTCGAGCCAGCCAGGGCATGAAAGCTCGACGGGCTGGCTTAGGCACCCCCGGTTCCATCGGCGGCAGAATCCACCCCCGACGTCACCGACAAAACAAACAACAAACAAACAAAAAAAACTCCTGGACAGGCTGGGCAGACAAGAACTGACGATCCAGCTGAGGCCCGACGTGGATGGGCGCCATCCGAGCCAACCGGGGGCAAGGAAACCTCTCCGAGCCTGCTAGGGCGTGGAAGCCCGACGAGCAGTAGGCACCCCCCGGTTCCATCGGTGGTGACCCAGAGCCGATGCCACTATACCAACCAGAACGCCAGTACTCCCCCGATGCTTGCTGTGTGATGCTTCTGCATTCTGTCACCGATCTATCACAAGGATGACGCTGAGAGACGAAGCAGGGTACGGGGAGTAACATTTAAATAAATCGATCGGACATGGAACGAGACATAAACAGCCTTAGCAAACAGAAAAAACAATCAATGCAGAAGCCAGGGAACAGAGCTGGGGAACTGACACATATAGGGGAGGAAAATGACACAGGTGAAAATAAAGAGTCCAGGTGAGTCCCAAATAAATGCCCCTGTGCTACATGTCCTGACTGCTGTGAACCAGAGGGAAAAAGGCAGTTGGTGATACCCGTGTAGTGGAAATGAGCCCAGAGTGAAGTGTGTGGACGGAAGGCACAAACTACACCTGCGACAGCCACCCAACACACCACGACCCCACCAAGCACAGCGACGACGGCAACACAGAACACGCACCACACGACGACAGCAAGCACCGCTGCACCTCAACGTATCAGCCACCCTACCATAAACATATCTCACACTCACGACCTATGCTTTAACTGATCAAGAAGTTATGTTCTAGTAGTCCTATCACCTAGACGATGCGCGCTAATAATTAAGCCTCTGCTCTACTGACCCCTGTCTCTGGGTGCTTTCTCCAAAATTCAAATGACTTGCTTGATCCATTGATAAATGTGTCCCCGAGTATGTTGTTCCTTCTTCCACCCGAATGCAAATCCCCATTGCCAGGATTAGAGCTCGTAAAGCCAAATAGACAGCGATTAATATAGAGAAATAGATTGACTTTACCCGTACAAAAGCTTAACAAAAGCTTAACAAAGAGTGGAATGAAATTATCCTCCCTTATGAATGAATAATTTTTGATGTACAAGAATATAGTTATGGATCACCCATTTCTACTAAACCAAAAAAAACGCTTCATTTTGGTGTGACTGGCGATTCCTGTTCTGTGCTATCATAAAGACATTTCACGAGAAGCACTCGTTCCACACGAGCGTTTCGCAAGACGAAACTGTCGCCCAGAAAGAAGTATTCGTTAATACACAACAGGCTTATATGGTCGTAGAAACATGTCAGAATGTTTTATAATCATTTCTCAGTTGTTTCGTTATGACTTTAGACATAATCAATCAATATTTAAACCGGACCATAACCATTCAATAAGAGAGAAAAAGAAATGGAGCAGCTCCCACTCTCGCGCGCAGGAACTATTCAAGGGACAGCCTGACACTTTTGAAAAATCTCGTTCTAATTTTTCAAACAATTAGGAATAAAGCCTTGAAAACCTATGTCATAGACAGGCCTAGCGTCAAAAAAGCAATCTGAGGAGCCATTGGACAAGGAAATAACGGGTTTGCATACCTCCTTTAAATGAGCAGAAAGACTGAGCCAGAAGGAAAACACTAGAATGCTTAAAAAC
>NC_036872.1:9678176-9680676 GCF_002910315.2 Salvelinus sp. IW2-2015
AATTATATGCATTATTGCACAATCTAAGGACCTTGAGAAAGAGTATGTTTACCTTGAGGAACGTTATATAAAAAATAAAAAACGTCTGACCCCTAGCTACAAGAGGGTAGTACATTTAAGGCGGTATACGCATATTTTCAACTCGTTTCCTTATTACCGAAAATAGGCTTTCCTTTCCCTCCACTTGTTATAGTTCCCAGACTCTCTAACTGCTTAACAAAGGCTATTCAAGAGTCCCTCTGTAGAGTCAGAGAGAGAGGGAAGGTAGAAAGGCTGCATTAGTGGCAGTGGATCATAAACCTCTACCCACAGTGCACAACGTTCATGGACCACTGGCCAAGACAAGAGGAGAGGTCGGAATTTCAATTGGCCAGCCGGCAACCATGCCAAGCACCTGACAACGTGGGTGCCAACGATCACTATGTTGTCGGGCTATATCGAAAGATGGTTGGTGGTGACGCATACCTCATAGTTGGAATCCATACTAATGCCAGCGCTCCTGGTAACCTTCCTTGATGAGGCTAAATTAGCTCTGTAGAGCTGATGCGTGACTTATGTCATTGTGTTGGATAATGTCAGGTTCCACCATGCTCCAAAGGGTACAAGCAAGGTTTCAGGGCCCATCCACAATTACCACCCTGTACTTACCCCTACTCTCCTCTCTAACCCGATTGAGGAATTTTTCTTCCACATGAGGTGGAAGTATATGATAGGCCCCCAAACAAGCCAACCCTTCTTCCAGGCCATGGATAACGCATGCAATGACATCATAAGCAGACCAGTGTCAATGCACTGTAAACTAAAATTACAATAAATATATATATATCTGTTTCTGTCTGGTTGTGAGTGCATGTACTTTCTTTTATTATAGGGGAATGTGTGTGAGTGTGTGAAAGAATAGTGTAGTGTGTTGAGTGTGTAAGCATTATATGTGTAAACCCAAGTAACTTGTGTAGCATGAAAAAATGTGAATGCCATTGTGTGTGTGCATTTTGAGGCTGTGTTTGTACTTGCATGGTGGTGTGTGTCAGGCAGTGAGGTCCTGTGGATGTGCGTGGGTTGTTGTCTCGTCGGGGGTGAAGTTTCTGTCTGTCTTTTTGATTATTAAAAGGGGGAGAAAATGGCTATTTGTTGTTGGTTGAGGTTTTGGTCGTGTGTGGTTGTCATGGTTGTTTGTGGGTCTGAAAAGGTGGAGGCATCTGTATATTGTGTTGTTTGTGGGATTTTTAAAAGCAAAAAAAATAAAAAAAAATTGTGGAAATGGTGTGTGGTGTGGGGGGGGGGGGATCACATTTCTAGCAGCATCACACACACACACACACACAATGAAATTGAGATTATGTGTGCTACTGATTGAACTCAGACAAAACTTAAACTTTCTTGGTGGCCTAATCTTAGCGGGTGAGAGCAGCTACATGTAGTCTCTGGGATTCAGAGAGTGGAAGGGCGATTTTCTGTTCCACGATGCCACTGAAAGTCTTCTAATTTTCAAGAAGCTACGATTGAAAACCGTGAGTCAAGACCTGAAGACGTGTGAGAGAAACTGGCGGCCATAAGAGAGTCTGGGAGAATGGTGGAGCGTCCGCCGTACCTCTACAACCCTGGGCCTGAAGTAACAGTGGATGAGCAAACTGGTTCCATTCAGAGATAAAAAAAAAATCATACGTGTAATGTAATGATTTCACTGTTAATTGATTATGTATCGCTGTAATATCATTGATTTATGTGATTTTTTTTGTGACACTGATACTAATTACTGATAGTAATCTCTTTTGTCAAAAGGTCGCTGTTCCTTTTCGGCAGTATATGCCCAGCAAGCCAGCAAAGTATGGCATCAAGATATGGTGCCCTGTGATGCACAATCCAGCTACGCTTGGAAGATTCAAGTCTACACAGGGAAGCCGGCCAATGGAAGCCCGGAGAAAGAACAGTGGATTTGGCTTGTGCTTTGTGACAGATGGACTGAGGGTGCACAATGTCACGTGCGACAATATCTTCTCATCAAAGTTTGCGCCCTCATCCCCACCAACACTCTAGTTTCTTATCTCTCAAAGAGGAACAAGAATGTGGTCCTCCTGAGCACACTGCACAAAACAGCTGAGATCAGTGATCGTGAGGACAGGAAGCCACCATCATCCTGGACTACAAACACAACAAAGGAAGCGTGAACAACCTGGACAAGGTGATTGGAACTTACAGCTGCAGGAGAGTGACTGCCCGCTAGCCCCTGGTCATCTTCCATAACATCATTGATGTGTCCTCATACAATGCCTTCGTGATATACAAGATCAACCCTACGCATTGCCTGATAAGCGAAAAGAGGAGAGTATCCTGGAGCAGCTGGGAAAGGCCTTGTAACCCCACACATTCAAAGAAGGGAGCGCCTCCCCTGCACAGCAGCCTTCTGCAGCGCTCTGTGAAAGCTGTTCAAGGGCTGAATATTTTCCTGATCCACCTGAGGCTGCAGCAGGGGCAGGCAAAGAGGAGATACCAATTCTGC